>NW_015551154.1:121981-127125 GCF_001515605.1 Sinocyclocheilus anshuiensis | reverse complement strand
TCGTCGACTAAAACTAAACTAAATGTCATCAGTTTTCGTCGACTAAAACTAGACTAAATGTCATCAGTTTTCGTCGACTAAAACTAGACTAAATGTCATCAGTTTTCGTCGACTAAAACTAGACTAAATGTCATCAGTTTTCGTCGACTAAAACTAGACTAAATGTCATCAGTTTTCGTCGACTAAAACTAGACTAAATGTCATCAGTTTTCGTCGACTAAAACTAGACTAAATGTCATCAGTTTTCGTCGACTAAAACTAGACTAAAATGCTCAGACTTTTAGTTGACTAAAACTTGACTAGACTAAAAAGAGTATGAACGTGACTAAAACTAATAAAAACTAAAATGACAGTTTCACACAAAGACTAGACTAAAACTAAAATTAAAACAGGCCGCCAAA
The DNA here is from genome assembly GCF_001515605.1 of Sinocyclocheilus anshuiensis. NCBI lineage: Eukaryota > Metazoa > Chordata > Actinopteri > Cypriniformes > Cyprinidae > Sinocyclocheilus > Sinocyclocheilus anshuiensis. Next base: position 126,724 of record NW_015551154.1, on the reverse strand, counting down.
AACAACACTACTGAGACATTATAGTCAATATCTAGGTTGTCTGGTTAAGTCATTCAGACAGTAAATGGAAGGTTAACAGTACCCTCTCCTGGTAGATGTCATTACTACAACATCAAGGTTTGTATTGTTCATTAAAGTTCCCCTGCAGTCACTTTATGCCTTAAAGCTTAGATAATAAAAATTTAATTTTGAAAATAAAAAAATTCATAAAGAGAGTGATTCAGGGCAAGAAACAAATAAAGATGTACATTTGTAGTTTAAAGTTTATTTTATTATTTTATTTTAGTTTTGCAAAGATTGACATTAAAATTCAAAATCAAAGCATGTCTGTTACAATCAGCAATTTGGAGACTTTAGAAATTGGTGATGGACAGATGAGATATTAGTTTATCAATCAAAACTAGGATTAGAAATCAATTCTTGCTGTTCTGTAACAGATGAAACTGAGAAGAGTATCGCAGTGTGCGTCATTCCAGCGTTTCTCGCCTGTAGAAATTCAGATACGTTATTCAAATGAATTGTCAAATATGCTTTAGTGCAAACAGAAAGCCATAAATATAAATGTGTAATAAAATGTGCAAGGTTTGAAACCACCTTTACAGTTCATGTTTTATACTAAATAAAAAATGTGAAATAACTTTAAATAAATGGACAACGTGTATATATTACCTCCATAGCCCATTTCCACACAACGTTCATTTCCTCCTCCATTATTTGGTTCACCAGTATGCCAGTCACTGTACTCAAACTCTGATCCATCACTCCAAAACCAGATATCCTCCTAAAGAACATTACATTAACATTACCAAACTTGTTGCTGTTTCCACCTGTTGATGCTTCTAATTTTATTTTCCTTTTTTATCTTTAAATAAGAACTCTGAGAGGCTATGTTTAAATATACGTTTAATGTTTTAGTGTGAAGCTGCTACTGGTGTTTGTTGGGGCAGTGCAAACCAGTCTTTACACAAGGAGAAAAATCACACGCAATATATCTGACAAAAGCCAACAATATTTAATTTGAACAACATTTACTGTTCATTTAATTCCAATAATACTTTAAGTTTTACATTTATCTGACAGTGGTTGGACTGATACTTGAAGGGAAATGAAAAATCAGCTACCTTAATTGCATCATGAGCACCAATCCAGCTACGGGAGTTGCCATTACCATGTTTTTTCACAAGGGATTTTAGGAAATTGTGAGTGAGTTGACTGTGGATAGATACAAGGTTTCCTCCGAGGTTAAGACATTGTTTCTGTGAGGATAAAGAGTTACGTTGTTAATGCATCGGGTTTCCTTCTGGAGCATCAGTGAGCGTTTGAACTTTTTGTAGAAGTTGCATGCAAGTCCCTCAGTTGTCCTCAGTGTGAGAAGATGGATCTCAAAATCATACAGTCACTGTTGGAAAGGGTTCAAATACGCAAAAGGTGCTGGAAAACTAAAGAATTTGTGGGACCTGAAGGATTTTCGGAAGAACAGTGCTCAGTTTAACTGTTCAGGACAAACAAGGGACTCATGAACAACAATCACAAAACAAAACAAAGCAAAACAAAACAAAAAAATACAGCTGTGGATCATCCAGCAAACAACACAGTATTAAGAATCAAGCATATGCAAACTTTTGAACTGGGTCATTTTTATAAATTCAGTTATTATTTTCTCTTGAGGACTATATGTAAACATATTTTATGTGAAATATCTTATTCAGGTCAGTACTAAATAAAAAATAGCATGCATTTTGTATGATGCCTCTTATTTTGGTAAAAAAATATATAATTTTACATTTTGCAGATACTGAAAAAAGGGTATGTAAAATTTTGACCACAACTGTATCTATATTACAGAGAACACAAACTTACCTCTGCTTCAGCCCATGGTTTTAAGTCACTGAAATATTTAAAACATTGTGCTCCAAATTTCTCCCAGCCCTTGGGGCATTTTCGACCAATGCCGAAAGATTCTGCAAAAAATATTGAATAAAAATTAGGCATTTGTACCAAGGGATTGATGAAATGTATGAATGTAAAAAAGAAACGGCAAACCTTCTCATCATCTGCAGTAAAGTAGGGAAATTCTGTCTATATTGTTCATTTACCTATTAAAGCAGTAACTAAATCAGCATACTATCATCTCAAAAACATTGCAAGAATTAGATGTTTTGTTTCCAGTCAAGACTTGGAGAAACTTGTTCATGCCTTTATCACCAGCAGGGTGGACTATTGTAATGGTTTTTTTCTTTTCTTTTATGTAAAGCACTTTGAATTACCATTGTGTATGAAATGTGATATATAAATAAACTTGCCTTGCCTTGCCTTGCCTTACCTTCAGACTTGACTCCATTTACAACCAACGCAAAAAGTAGGAATGCTGCAGAAATCCACATGCTGACAAAGTCCTATTAATATCAACATTATTATAAATATGATGTAACGAATGTATGCATTAACAAGTTTTAAAACACTAAAAATGGAAATACAATAAATAAAGTCATACCAAGTGAACCAAAATTCAACTGGGCAAGCTGTAATACTCGTTGGTATAACACTCAGATCATTGCTTGAAATCAGCTTTATTTATACCGTTTTTCAGTTATACAGTTGCTCAGTTACAAATGTGTGCAGCTGGTTCAACACCAATGAAAACTTTTCAATCTATCAGTCCTTATTTGGTAAACAAGACCTGATCCTGAACATCCTCATTTGTGATGTTGCATTGTTTTGCATGTGAAGTTCTGTGCAATATTCTTAGCTGATTACTGCTATTTGAAATAAAAGCAAACTATCAAAAATAATCACTGTAAAGTGATTAATTGAAGCTGTAGGATTTTGCTTTAATAGATGTGAATACCAATTTATATGATCGGATATCATATTTTAGAAGATAGTCTTATGAAATGGCAAATAAAACAGTGAGGTTTTACAGTGAACTTCCATTTTACCTGCTGAAAATGTGATGTGAAAAGTCTATGTTGTTGCATTGTTTTGCATGTGAAGTTCTGTGCAATATTCTTAGCTGATTACTGCTATTTGAAATAAAAGCAAACTATCAAAAATAATCACTGTAAAGTGATTAATTGAAGCTGTAGGATTTTGCTTTAATAGATGTGAATACCAATTTATATGATCGGATATCATATTTTAGAAGATAGTCTTATGAAATGGCAAATAAAACAGTGAGGTCTGTTAACTTCCATTTTACCTGCTGAAAATGTGATGTGAAAAGTCTATGTGTAACCTAATAATTTGAAGAAAAAAAAAAATGTTTTACTTAAGTATCCTGTTTACTTTGAACTCAATTAAATATCCATTGTGCATTTAAAAAAAAATCAAATGTTCAATTCAAGTTTAAATTCAATTCAAGTTTTATATGGTAATAATCAAAATAGTGTTCACATCTGTCATTAAATTTTTAACCAAAAGCCCATAGAGAAAACATGGATATTCATTTGAATTAAAAGGCATTAAACTTTTATATAACAGTAAATATGATCTATTTTACATTTTTGCATATGATAAGTAAGTCTTATCACTCTAACATTTCTATTTTTTGTACTAAAATCATTAAGTCTGGGTACGTTATATTCATGATGTATTGAAAAACGAAAAAATATACATTAATTTAGTACAATAATGCTTGCAGAAGCTGTAAAAGAAAAAAGAAGACTGTAAATATTACACAATTTGCAAAGTTCAACTGTTAAAATGTCATGATGATTTTGCATTCATGCCATTATCTTTATCAATCACACCCAGGATGTTATGTGAGTATGAAACATGTTTGCTAAGTTTTGTTTATTACAGTTTAAGAGGGTTTTGGCCACACACTTTTTAAACAAGTCTTATTATATATTATATTATTATTATTATTATTATTATTATTTTATACAAGTGAACATGGCAACACAATCGAGCACACTGCAGGCTATAAACACATAAACAAAACTTAGTATTACTCTCTTTACTCTATTTAGAAAGAAACATAAGAGGAAAAGTTTCAAACAAATTTCAGACTGATTTGCAAATATATCTATTTATATTTCTCCACGTAGTTATGTAAAACAAGGTGTGTTTTCTCAACGTTATCTCGTGAGAATTTGTATGTGCCAACAAGCAGTGTTGGGAAATAACTAGTTACATGTAACGGAATTACATAATTTAATTACAAAATAAAAGTAACTGTAATCAGTTACAGTTACTGAGAAAAAATGTGTAATTGAATTTCAGTTACTTATGAAAATGTTAAGGATTACAAAGGGGGGTTACATCTGATTTTTTTTTCACACACACTCCCACACACAGATTTAATTGATTTCTTTCATAAATTGCAGTGAGTGCTCTAAAATATGAAACACCAACGTTTCAGGAGTTTATAACATGCTTATTTGATAACTCTTTTATTTCCAATGGGTTTATGTAAATGCTTTCTTTTTTAAGATTAACTTTTTTTTCAAAGGCATTGTTAGATTCCAGTGTTTCCTGTCATAGCTATTCAAAGATTTGATTTTTTTTAAAGCAGTATCATAGCTATTAAACTATTTCTTGTTATGATTTTAAATCTGTATTTAACCTCAGAGTGATCTTAAAGTAAGTCTGATTTTGTGGTGGCTGTGCTTCAGAGGGGACATCAGATGCCCATTTTCCACAAGTTGGTATCCTCCTGACTACCAGCTGTGGAGTTTTGTCCACTGTAGAGGACATTATGTTTTAGCGATTTCTCTGAGACGTTACATGTCACAGTTTTAA
>NW_015551154.1:115805-121862 GCF_001515605.1 Sinocyclocheilus anshuiensis | reverse complement strand
CACTGTAGAGGACACCAGGACTTAAAGCATGTTTATTACACATTTTGGGAGACACAACAAATGAATAAAGAAAAAAAAATATATCAATTAAATCTATTAAATATGAGATATTATTATGAAAATCTTGCTAATTATTACTCCCATTATTGCACTTATTTGTTCATTCTATGTTGCCCCAAAAACACATTAATATGCAAATTAGATACAGTTTATTGATATATTGTATATAATGGAAAAACTTGTTTATGGCCATTTTACACACATTTTGCATAAAGAAAAATGTTTTTTAAAAATATCTTTCATAACATAGTTGACACATGTCTTTTTATTTTTTTAAAAACAGGACTTTTTAAAGTCTCGATGTCCTCTACTGATGCGAGGTAGGGAGCGGGTCCCCCCTTGGTCCGTTTGCAATCGCGTTCCGGGGAGGGGGGTGTGTGGTACCCCTCAGTCCGTTCGCCGCGACCGCACCAGTTGCACCCCCCTAAGGATGGCCCTGCATGGTGGAGAGAGTGACTACGGTGCATTTTGTGCATGAAACAGCTCCACCTGGAGGGGTCGTTACCGCATCCCTTGTGGTGAGAGCTTATACTGCTTCTGGACAAGCTGCATCCTCTCTGCATACCATGGCTGTCCTGCAGGTGTTCAGGCCAGTGGTCCCAACCTGGAGCATGCAGGAACTGTGCTCGGCAACTGACTATGCCCTCCGGGCTATGAAGGTCATAGTGCAGGCTCTGGGGAGGGCATTGTCCACATTAGTGGTCCAGGAGTACAACCTGTGGCTCAACCTGGCAGAGATGCGGGATGCTGAGGAAGTGCGCTTTCTCGACGCCCCCGTTTCTCAGGTTGGTCTCTTGGCGACACAGTTGAAGAATTTGCATAGCAATTCTCCACAGTTAAGAAACAGAGGCCTGCCTCAGCGTGAGTCAGTAGTAAATATGGGGGACCTTGTGTCAACTTTTTTGATTGATGATGACCTCGTGACCTCCGAGACCTTTTCCTCCTCCCCCCGTGACCTTGAGACCACCCACGTAGGTTCACCTTTGACCCTGGTAATAATTTCCAGATGTGAATATTGGCATATTTGGAATACCGGTGTTGACCCGTGACCTCCGGGGGAAATTTATGGTGTTTGTACAATTCCGATCGGTGACAGGCCATACATTTTTGAATTTTTTAGGTATGTTTTGAACTCTCACATCCGGGGTGCATCTGCGAACCACATATGGCAGTATCCGGTTGCATTCCATGAAATGCTGTGTTATGCTCTCTCTTTCTGTCTATGGGGAAATGAGAAAAAATACACATACACACACATTCAAACGTCAGAGTAAAAGAGTCTTATTCTCTTCTTTTAAATTAAATGAATATATATAAATTATGTGATCACACATGATATGAAACAAAGCAAAACTTTTACATTAGTTTTAGGCATCACTAAAAATATAAAAACATCTTACATTTCTCCAGGAGCAAGAAAAAGAGTTTGTCATTTAAGAAAAAGTTATTGGTCGATTGTAATGAAGAAAGAGCGACGTCAAAATAAGTAAAGGGAGAAAAAATTATTTTAACAATCCAAACAATAAGGGATATTGTGGACCCATAATTTAGTATAATTTAGTATAATTTAAAAAGCTGTTATGATCATGGAGACAAATTTTGCTCAGGTCAATCATTTGATACTACACAACAAGAAACCACACACACACACACACAACAAGGAACCACACACACACACACACACACACACACAAAACAAGGAACTACACACACACACACATTGGTTTTTATGTTTTCTTGGGAAACTCCACAAGCGTAATGATGTTTTACTGTACAAACTGTAAGAAAAATTATGAGGACGCTGAAGATCTCGATGAAGATGTTTATTGCAGCATAGCAGTGACAAAGTACATGTAGTACCTTGGGTTCAACGGAGTCAGAATGAACCACGAACATCCTAAGCTCAAACATTTTATACACTTAGAGTTTACTACCCTCAATGTAAATGAAGTTGCTCCTGTTGTTACAGCTGTGGTCTGTATGTTAATTAAGTTCTGACACCCCTTTGTCTGAGATGGTTCTCAGTGTCCCACACCCGCTCCCATTCTACAATTGGTGACCATTTGCTCAGGATGGGATTATCTGAAATGGTCTACAAACAACATAACTGTTGACTTTCTTCTTCTCTATAATAATTAAGCCATTTTGGGAAATGAGCATGATCAAACATATTGTGGAGGGGAATCTGGGTCGGGGCAGACTATAGATTCTTACAAAACTGTACACCTACCCAGCACACAAAAATGTATGCATATTTTCATTTAAAAAAAAAATAGTTTGTAAGCGATCTTAGCGATCTTAAATTTAATCATAAACCACATTTACGTTGTTATATCAGTTTAATACCCATGTCATTATACAAATGTGTGTCCTGATAAATCATATTTTCTGCATATGATTCCATTTTGAATTAAATATTGTTTGTAAGCTATCTTAATTATGAGGACTCAAGGAATTTCATCATAAACCACATTTACATTGTTATATCAGTGTAATACCCATGTCATTATACAAATTTGTGTTCTGAGAAATCATATAAACAGGTACGCACATACATAAACATTTCAAGCTAAAAAGAGACTTATCTCTATTTTAAAGAATATGGTAATAAATAAAATATATAATAATATATGACAGCATAGTAACATGTTACTAAAGCAAATCATTTATCATACATTTTAAACATGTATTCAACATTTATTTAAGCTTATTGAACTAATAAAACACACCATTCTCTTCTTTTAAAGAAGATGGTAGCAAATAAAACTGTGATTACATATAACACACTGTATAAAAATAAACATGAAGCTTATATGTATTTTTAAATTATGATACAGGTTCCGGGTAGTTGGGTGCCTGTACGTGGTGAAATCTCGACAGTAAATGTGACAGAGATGAGAGTGTTACTCAAACAGTCCTCTGCGTTATCTTTTAATAAAATATTGCATTGAATGTCAAGACAAATTCTGTAACAGTGTTCATACTGTAAATACATTGAAATGAATATAAACGTACAAATCTTTATAGTGACAATAAGTACAATATAGCCTAACAACACAACAGACTGATCCCTGGTAATATACCTAAAATTGCTAGATACCTCGACTTTATCCACGTGTTTAACGGCGCTGCTGTTCTAGGCCTCGTCATACCTTTGTGAGATATAAACCGCCAAAGTTTGTCATTGCGTTACACTATGAAACCAGAACAATTTTATATGTTTCCATGATTTTGTTCGTTCTTTCTGTTTGAATTTGTTTACCACGGTTTCACCATTCTTAATTGTATTTTCCTGTGTAATTGTTTTCCTTACGTTTTGTTTCCTAGATTTTGCTGTCATGCTAGTGTCCTCTTTGTTCATATATGGCAATATTTCTGTGAATTTGCTTGATTTAATAAAATATTGCTTTAAACCGCCGTCTTCACTCGAGACATTTACATTATATTATTACATTATATTATTGTTTTTGGACTTTGATGTTGAAGTGGTTCCTGTACTTTATTTGTAGTCAGTTTGTAGTCTTTCCTGTTGATTAGTTCCTGATTGTTTCCAGGTGTGTCTTGTTTGCCATTCACCCCTTGTTACCTTGTTATCCTGTTTGTGTTTCTCTATTTATACCGTGTTTTCCCCTGCGTCTTTGCTAAGTCTTGCTAGTGTTACTGCTGCATTTCTGAGCGCTCTATTGTCTTTCTGCTCCATGGTTTTGACCCCCGCCCTGTTTTCTGGATTTCCCTGTTTAAGTTTCCTGCCTGGTGTTTGTGTTGGACTATTTTCCCTGTGTTAATGACCTCTTGCCTGTTTATTGTACAACAGCTTTGGATTACCCTTTGAATAAACACGGTATTTGGATCCTCAACCTTTTGCCTCGGAGCAGTTTGCAACAACTGTAATACTGAAAAATGAATAAAAAAAATGTAAACATAACCCCTGTTCTGTTTATTTGCCATTTATATTTCAACTTTTTTATTTATTTATTTCTCAACTTATGTATAATTTATATACATATTTGTACACATATATACATTATACACATATTTGTTATAAATACAAAAAAATAAGCATCCTTTACCCATATATGAACTTGCATTCTATAGGCATATATGTGTGTATTTAGGAAAATATTTGTTACATATTTGAAAAAAAAAAAAAATATATATATAGCATATATGTGCAAATATCTGATATATATTGCCATATATCAGAATCAGAAAGAGCTTTATTCCCAAGTCTGTTTACACACACAAGGAATTCATTTTGGTGTCAGGAGCTTCCAGTACAGAAAGTAGACATAGTTCAGACATACATATTATAGAGTGTCACCCCTTCATTGCTGTGCACTTTTTTTCTGCATCGAGAATGATTTGTAGATTGTACAAAAGACAATCTTGAAAAGATCTAAGCAAGCAAGCAAGCAAAAAAAAATATATATATTGTACTTTATGTAAATTCCCTTTATATTCCATGTGGCAAATCAGGTGTGACATGTATTCCATGTTTTCTGTCAATTACATAAATAGAGAACGTTTTTTTAAATATATCTATAATTTCTTTTTTGCAGAGATGAGGTTTTCTGTCAACCTGGGAGTTCCTGTGAGCTGCATGTTCCCTGTGAAAAACTAACATGAAAGATGTTCACTAACACAACAGCAGATATTATGATTTTATGTGCATTGAAAAATATTGTTAACATTGCCAATATGTGTAGGACCAAGTAGTTAATAACAATGTCAAACCTATAGTATAGTATTTTTCATTCTGTTGGGTGGTTTATATTTGCATAACATTCATATAACCATCAGTAAAGACAGATAAAGATATTTACATATTGCAAAGGATATAATCATAATTGTGTAGCAGGGCATAATCAGGATAGACATTGTATAGTGTGTTTACAATCATACAGTCATTTCCTTCAGTGCTCAATGTAGTCAATACAATGTTCTTGTTATTTTGTGGAATTTTGGGAAGACTCAAATAGTATCAGTATTGTTTGTTACTGTTTGAACAGGAGTGTCTGGTATTTTAACGTAAATATATGAGAATTATGGTGTGAACTGGGACAGTTTTTGCCATTAAGAATCTTACAGTTATCCTGAATGAACCCCAAATGCTTTTACTGTTTTAGTTTATTTCTTTTTTTGTTTGCTTGTTTGCTTGCTTCTTGTTTCTACAAAAATATACAAGATTGATCTGTATAGCTAAAACACATAAATAATGTTGCATAACAATATTGTCATTTCTTCATATGGATAAGTGGAATCACAAATCAAATAGTATTTGTAAATAATTATTTACATTGCACACACACACACAGGTTTGTTTTTATGGTTTATGGGGACTCTCCATAGGCGTAATGGTTTTTATACTGTACAAACCGTATTTTCTATTGCCCTACACCAACCCTACCCCTAAACCTACCCCTTACAGGAAACTTTCTGCATTTTTAGATTTTCAAAAAAACTCATTCTGAATTATTTATAAGCCTTTTGAATTACGGGGACACTGAAAATGTCCTCATAAATCACCTTCTCGTTGTAATACCTATGTCATACCCATGTTATTATACAAATTTGTGTCCTCATAAACCACATAAACATGCACACACACACACACACACACACACACACACACACACACACACACACACTCATGTTTACTTAGCTATCTAAATCGAGACATTACATAGACTTCTATTGTTTTTATGGTCGCCAAAACGTACAGAATACAGCTATTTATCTACTAGACTAGAACAACATCTTTTTGACACAACCTTCAAATCACCACAATGAAAAATATCTATGCTAGGGGCCTAGGGCCCTATGAAATAGGTTTTATTTTTTCCCAAAGTCCTTTTTATTTTATTTTTAATTCCAAATGAAAAATTTTTGGGATTCTGTTTTTTTTTTCTTTTTTCATTTTAATTATTCTGGACTCCTTTTTAAATGGTTAAATTAAATTGTATTAATCAAAAGCACGTCTAATTAAATAATGAAACG
>NW_015551154.1:113732-115548 GCF_001515605.1 Sinocyclocheilus anshuiensis | reverse complement strand
ATTGTTACCAAATTCTGTGTTTTAATATGTCTAATTATTTGAATGCATAAAAACTACTTTTATTTATAGCCTTATGAAATGTTTTTTTTTCTTTAGAAATTCTTTACACCGGCATGTTAAATGTATTCTATTATGATTTGGCCAAATGGTATGATCCAATAATTAACTGGGTAACACTTTAGAATAGGGAACACATATTCACATATTCTGTTTTCCCTCAATAAACTCTATAAAAAGGAAATAAAAAATTTGCAGCGTATTAATAGTTAGTAAGGTAGTTGTTGAGTTTAGGCATGTGGTAAATTAAGGGATATAAAATATGGTCATGCAGAATAAGGCATTAATATGTGCTTTATAAGTTCTAATAAACCGCTAATATGCTAGTCATTTGCATGCTAAGAAGCAGCTAGTTAGTAGTGATAATTGGCCCTTAATTCTGGACTCCTTTTTAAATGGTTAAATTAAATTGTATTAATCAAAAGCACGTCTAATTAAATAATGAAACGTATACAATTCAACATCAAATCTATTAAAAAGTTTAACAAAAATTACATGTTTAGGGTCTTATGAAATGTTCTATTTTTTTCACCTTGTTTATTGTTACCAAATTCTGTGTTTTAATATGTCTAATTATTTGAATGCATAAAAACTACTTTTATTTATAGCCTTATGAAATGTTTTTTTTTCTTTAGAAATTCTTTACACCGGCATGTTAAATGTATTCTATTATGATTTGGCCAAATGGTATGATCCAATAATTAACTGGGTAACACTTTAGAATAGGGAACACATATTCACATATTCAGTTTTCCCTCAATAAACTCTATAAAAAGGAAATAAAAAATTTGCAGTGTATTAATAGTTAGTAAGGTAGTTGTTGAGTTTAGGCATGTGGTAAATTAAGGGATATAAAATATGGTCATGCAGAATAAGGCATTAATATGTGCTTTATAAGTTCTAATAAACCGCTAATATGCTAGTTATTTGCATGCTAAGAAGCAGCTAGTTAGTAGTGATAATTGGCCCTTAAAATAAAGTGTTACCATTAATTGTATTGGTATTAATACTCCTTTCCTTCCACTATCTACTTTATCATGGCATGAGAAGAATATATCTTGCTGTAGCAGTGTTGCTTATGAAATATTTAGAGTACAAACATGGATGTTGTATCATAAATGTGGCCAAAGGACAATAATGAATGAATTCATCATTTATTTACTGTGAAAATAAAGGCCATGTTATCAACAAATGCACTAAAAAAATCATATGGGGGAAACCTCCAAAATCAAAAGATAAAAAGGAAAAGTAATGCAGTAGTGATAGTGATTGTCATTAGATACTCTGACAGTAATACAGTATTTTCATTTTATTACAGTAAAAACAGAAAGAAGTATATACTGTAAATGCAGTAAAACACCACCATGATGTAGACATTTATTTATGTATTGATTGATTGATTGATTGATTGATTGACACAACAGTAATGAAAATTTGGATGTAAAATGTGATTAACTTAATGGTCATAAAAATAGGCTTCATTTAGGCTTCAATCCAGGCATGTTCTTTACAATTTAGTGAGATTCATCCATATACTGCTCTGAAGCCAAATACTGGTACTGATAGTGTCTAACTGATCTCACACCACAGAAATTAATTAAAGACCAGGGCCATGAATAAAAACCTTAACATGTTAAATTATTTTTATTAAATTTAGTCAGTTATGTAGTTTGCTGAAATGGTCTAGTGCAGAAAAAATTACATTAAAGGGATAGTTCACCCAAAAATTAAAATTAGCCCATTATTTACTCACCCTCAA
>NW_015551154.1:105239-113662 GCF_001515605.1 Sinocyclocheilus anshuiensis | reverse complement strand
CCTAGGTGTATATGACTTTCTTCTTTCAGATGAATCCAGTCGGAGTTATATTAAAAATAGTCTTTGATCTTTCAAGCTGTTTAATGCCACTCAGCGGGTGTTGCATGCATCAGTCCTGTAAGCTGTAAAAGTGCCCATCCATTGAAAAAAGTGTCTCACACGGCTCCGGGGATAATCACTTTAATGTAGCTTGCACCAACAGTTGTACATGGAAGCAGCTCTGGGAGGATGATGTAAGATGTCGGCGTTGCGCATGTGCCGCTCATAAGTGACGAACGCGGAAGCGTCACTTATGAGCGGCACATGCGCAACGCCGACATCCTACGTCATCCGCCCGGAGCTGCTTCCGTGTACAACTGTTGGTGCAAGCTACATTAAAGTGATTATTACGTTTTAAATATGGTTATTTTTCTTACAAAAACGCATCGATTTGCTACAGGAGACCTTTGTTCACCCCCCGGAGCCGTGTGAGGCACTTTTTATTATGGATGGATGCACTTTATTTCACTTCTTTTGGAATGATGAATGGTAAGTAATTCATGGGCTAATTTTCATTTTTGGGTGAACTAAACCTTTAACCTGATAAAACGCATTTGGCTCATTGGCATAAATCTCACACTGATCTGATTCAGTGCAAATTAGTTGATTTATGTCTTGTTTTTAAAGCTCATCCTTGCTGGTTTCATTGGTAGATTTTGGTGACTCTTTTATCGGTTCATCTGACACCTGAAAAGCAGAAACGCACCAACTATATTACTCAAATCAATGAGTTCAGGTCTTTTTTTTATTTGCTCGTAATAACAGGAAATTATAAAGAAATCTGTTGGCTTTTGACTAACCTCATCTTCATCATCATCATCACCTTCGTCTTCATCATCATCTTTACTCTCTTCTTCTGGTAACACTCCTCCATTATCCAGGAACTTTGAGAAAGTCTCCAAATCTCTATTTCCATTATAGTCAACAATCTGATTTCACAAAGTATTTTAAAAGCATTTGTCAGTACCAACATGCTCAAGTCAAGTCACATTTATTTGTGTGGCACTTTTAAATTTGGTGACAATAAAAGCAATTCAGCAGTTGAGATATGCAACCTAGTATATATTGTATAGTATATAAGCAGATAAAGTAGGACATACTTAAATATCCAACTTTATATAAAAAGCTGGGCAATAATATAGTTACATTTTAAAAAACAGCAGTTGAGATTTGCTATTTAGTATATATACAGCAAATCTCAAACTTTAAAAAATATAATATATATACTAAAATAAAACACTATTTAATGCCCTTTTACAATATAGCATCTTTAAGAGAGAGTGTGTGTTGTTGCAAACCTTCTTTTCAGCCCCAGCTGGAAAAAATTTAATGCTAGGAAATCCCTGTATAGTGACATTTTCCACATCATTTTCTGTAGCATCCATCTTCGCAATGACTATGTTCTCATGGTCTTTGTACTTCTCGCCCAACTCATCCCATATAGGAGCCAGTTGCTGACAGTGACCACACCATGGAGCATCTGTGAGAAGGGCATACATGTTAAAGCCATTATTAATTTTTTTATTTCAGTTTGAGAAGATAAGTGCTAACTTACAGAATTCCACAAAGACGCTCTTAGTCTCATCAAAAGCCACTTTGTTGAAGTTCTTCCCAACAAGGACTTTAACTGGATTCTTGTTCCAGTCCTCTGGAATTTCTTGAGTCTTCAAAAAGGGCTAGATTAAAGTACACACTGTTTTTTAGTAGCAAATTCAGAAAACAAAAATAGAATATTAAAAATTATAATATTGCTGCATTACACACCTTCACGGTACCATCTTGAACACCCTGGCAAAATGTTCTCAGTGTATCTTTGTTGATGGTTGATCCTTCCATTGCATATGTCACCACTTTCTCAGTGTTGATCAGGCGAATAATAGGAGCATCATTTGCAGAGACGCTGAAGTACTTCAGCACATGATCCACTTTGTCAGACGTAACATCTAATGTGATGAAAAGCACCTACACGCATACACACAGACTATGAGTATGACAAGATTAAAGCTTAAAACAGCTCTCTAGACCAATATAATTTGATTCTGTAAATTAAACTTATATTAAACATCACGTTAATATATTAATTAAATTAAATTATTTAGTTACAATTTAGCTATTTATTTAGAAGGAAAAAAAACTTACTTTTTCCTTAAACTCACTAGCAACATCTCTAAAATCTTCTAGCAGTGCATTCTGGGATTCCACAGTTGTATTAATGAATAGAAGCATGTGATTACGGACCTTAGAGCTAAAAATTTGTTCAGCATTCTGCAGAAAGATAATATAAATGATAAAAGTGTGAAATTAAAAGATGTTTTTGTTTTGGTAACAAAAACAGTGATAAACTTCATTAGCATAAATTCAAAAGTTTTATTCATGCACATATTTTTTTTTAATATTTTAAAGACAATTTTTTTGTTTTGTTTTAGCAACTGTTTGTTCATGGGTTAGTGAAGTAAATTTTGAAGTTTTACCTCTTCATTAAATGGAATGACAAGTTTCATACTGTTGGTATGGATGAATGAAATCACCTCCACTTTGTCTAGCTTGCTTTCCTCAGCGAGTGGCATGTCTGCCCGCTTTTCATCAAACTGGAATATACACAAAGAGAAGGACATGTGGGATTGTGATGGAAACATAGTTGAGCAAACTACATATTATTTTAAAAATTACATCCTGTTTTCTTAAACAAGTCTTAAACAAGTTTTCTTAAACGAATCTTCCATTTCAGGCACACACTGGATATTTTGTTTACTTAATTCTCAAGCGTGTGGCTTTCACTGTCCTTAAAGATGCATTCCATTGGTTGCACCAACTGACTGAACACGCCCCCTTTGCTGAACGAGTCCGTGTTTTATTGTAGAACGAGACTCGGCGGCACTGAATGTAGGCCTTGTCATCGATCTAACTTATTTACATTAAGGAGAGAAAGGGAATTGTGTAAAATGACTGATGACCATACAAAATTAACTATTTCCCCGCCAGCGTTTTTTTTTTAAGTTGCCAGCCACCGCCAGCATTTTTGATCATTTTTGCAAAACTTTCATGGCACCCAGAATATTTTGTTGTAGAACAGAGTCCCTGCTTTAAAAAAAAAAAAAAGAATAAACGTTTTATTCTAGCTTAATGCAATTTATTTATTTTTTTTTCAACACTTGAATAGTTGTATTTAAAAATAAAACACATTTTTAACAAAAAGCTGAGAAAATCTCATTTTTGTAATGTAATGTCTTTATCAGATTCAAAACGATGATCAAAACATGGATGGAATTGATCGCGTCCATCAACACATCCAAATTTTGCATGGTCCTATCCACCTTATTCCTACGCCCCATGATGAATTATGGGTGTAACTTCCGTCAAGCTGTAAACAGTCAGTGAAAGGCTCGCTCTATGAACGCAACAATATGTTTTTTTTTAAACTGCGTACAATGAGATGACATTATTCTCAGGGGCATCGCTATGGTTTCTAGGCCCCTTGAACAGCATATTGACTCGGGCCCCCTCCGTGATCGCGTTCCGGGCCCCTTCTCCCTCGTCGGGCCCTTGGAATCATCCTAACCTCCCCCCTCGTTACGGTGCCCCTGATTATTCTACTCACCCTTCAACCATCGAATATTAAAATGACATACAGTACGTTGCCTTGATCAAAAATGTACATTAACTTCAGCATTGCTTGGTACTATTTCAAAGTGATTTCCATCATTTTGACAGACAATAAATTGCATTTACCCGTGAAAACAAACAAACCTGGAAATAGAAGTGAGGATTTGAGGAGAAAAACAAGAGATTCTTCGTTCTTTCCAGTGAATTATTAATGGGATATATCGTAAATTAAATCGGGAGAACAAACAACAAATGTGCAGTATATGTTGTCCTTTTTCCAAACTATTACAGCGGAATGCAAAGGGAAAAAATAAAATAATCATGAGGAAAAGAATGCAGCGACTGACAAGAGCGAGCTCTTGCCATAGATATTCTTGTTATAACATGTCACGTTAAAATACCAAGCGTTACATTATTCTCATGATGTCTGAAAATAAAACATGAAGGAAAATCCACAGCTCATTCAGTCAAACAGACGGATAAGCTTTATATGTAGGGCAACCTTATGATTTGAAATGATTAGTTTCAGTCTGTTTGAATGGAAGTTCCCCAAGCCGGAAGTTCCACCCATAGTTCAAAACGCAGTAGGCTCGTCAAAAATAAGGTGGATATCACTTCCTGGATCGTCATTTCATTAGGCAGCTTTGATTTATATAATGATTAATATTTGATGATCGCGTTATTTTACATACGTATTTGCTTACATATGCGATCGCTTGTTTCTGCTTCTTCACCATGTTTTGATCCAGACATTCAATACTCTTTCAGAAGATGTGTAATAGCGCCTCCTATACCGTACACCAGTGAAAACACGGAAAACCGGACAATTCCATCAATGACGAAGAAAGAGTTAAAATTAAGTAAGTACATTATTGATTTAAAAATTCTTCCGGAGTCTCTTTTAGTAGTTTTATAATCATGCAAATTTTCTTATTTCAGTCAAATTGTGCTTTTAGTGACTCGGTTGATTGAATGATTCACTGACTCACTCATTTCACACAAAAAGATTCACTTGTTGCGATGTAACCTGTAGAATGAATCAGTGAATGAAGAATCTCCTCAGACAATGAATTTGAATCAGTGGGATGAATCAAAATACCCACCAATAGCAGTAACAAACTGTAGTGCTAGGAGTATTGGGCGTTAAAATTAAGTAAGGACATTATTGATTTAAAAATTCTTCAGGAGTCTCTTTCTCAAAGTAGTTTTATAATCATGCAAATTTTCTTATTTCAGTCAAATTGTGCTTTTAGTGACTCGGTTGATTGAATGATTCAATGACTCACTCATTTCACACAAAAAGATTCACTTGTTGCGATGTAACCTGTAGAATGAATCAGTGAATGAAGAATCTCCTCAGACAATGAATTTGAATCAGACAATGAATTTGAATCAGTGGGATGAATCAAAATACCCACCAATAGCAGTAACAAACTGTAGTGCTAGGAGTATTGGGATTACCTTCTTGAAGAGCACCAATGAGTCACTTTTTACATCATACTTCTTGAAGAGCTCTGGGTTGCTTGTGATGCCAAAGTTAACATCCACTGCTATTAATGTTACATCATAGAATGTCTTTGCCTTATCGCCTTCCAAATCCTGGGATGGAGAGAGCAAATTAATAATAACTTTTTCAATGATAAATCTTTTGTTGTAATGTATGTTTTACTAGAGCACTCTGGTTATAAGGCAATGTTTCTTAAAAGTCAGTGACTTTATGCAAACAATAGGTAATTTACCTGGAAGAATCCAACCACAACCACATCATTTGCATCCAGTAGAGCCTCTGCACTCTTCACATCATTGAGAACCGTAGCGCTGGGCCCCGTGTGCCTCTCCAGCCACCTTGTGATTCCTTTTACCGTTCGCTTTCCTGTTCAAATCACAGAATAATCCTATAAGAAATATGCCTATGTATGAAAATAACATCACATATTCAAACACACCAAACAAATAAATGTATTACCAGAAAAATCAGTGACATTTTGCCTGTTGCCATCTTTGAAGAATTTAAGTGTGGGAAAGCTGTCCACATTGAACTCTGCTGCAAGGTCTCTCTCTTCTGTCGCCTCCACTTTGGCCAGTCGTACTTCAGATGACCCATTTTTCAGTAATCCAGCCACTTCTGCATAAATGGGTTCCAGACTGCGACAGTGACCACACCATGGAGTGTCTTTTTATGTTTTGAAAGACAAAAGCAAGTTTTATACCAGCATCTCATTCATATATATATAAGACACATTGGGGCTAGTTGTCACACTAGAACATCACAAAGGCTATATTTCAGTAACTAAAAGGTTTTGAGTCAAATTTCAGACATAGAGTTTTATGAATCGCTCAGATGCTTTTGAACTTTCTATCCAACAAATCCTGAGAAACATTGATAATAATAAAAAAAACGTTTCTTGAGGATCTTGAGAGAAATCAGCATATTATTCTATTGAATTATTTTTGAAAGCTCATGTACTAAAGGCTGCCATCACATGAATAAATTATATTTTACAATATATTAAAATGTAAAACAGTTAAGTTATAATAATATTTCATACAAATATTTTTGAACGTAATGTATACCGTATATAAACCAAAGTTTTTTTAAAGAAATATTACAAGAATAAAAAGTGTGACTATACCCTATACTTTAGTGTCAGTTCATGTAATTCAGAATTAAGTGCCAGTCAAGTTTTAAATGCGTTTGCATAAATGTAACAATTTACATTCATAATGTCAGTTTTTTTTTTTTTTACCTTTGTCCTTTAACATTTTACTGCAATGACAATATCACAATAAACAAATGTAACATTTGCATAACTGGCCGTCCTTTCAAGCGTGGGAGAAATAACAGGTGCGCTCCTTATCGATGATGTGTCAAACAAACGTTAGCAATCTTTGAACTTTTCTTGTGCTGCTCGTGGATAGAATAGGTTAAATGCATGCAACTAAATATAAAAATAAACTTACAATTTTTTAAGTGAAATAAACACGTTTTTCTTCTCATTTTGAACACCCATTGCAGTGAAAAGATATTGCACAGTGTTTTCTTGCATTAATTAGACAAAGATCAGAATGACAATTTGTAAGCCCAATAATTATAGTCATATAATATAGTTGAAAGGAAAGTCATATAGGGTACTCACAAAATTCCACAAGCAGGTACTTGTTCTCACTGAGAGCCCTATCAAAGTTGACACTATGAAGGACCAAAACGTCTTTCTCTTCTGTAATTTCATCTGTCTTTTCTGGTTTCTCTGGTTCTGTATCTTCTTCAGAGCTGTCCTCAACTTTTTCGTCTCCTTTGTCCTCAGCTGTTTCCTCCTCTGCCCTCACACACAGGCCACAGAGCAAGAGGGCGAAACCCAGGATGTGTAGAAACCTCATGATCGATCAGTTCAGGGGCCCACAGGGGAAGAGTGCTGAAATGAGCCGTAACATGCTGCTGTCTGCTCTTGTGGTGCTGATAAGAGACCACTGACGCTGACGAATCATTGTAAAGCCTGTGTGGTGCAAATCTACTGGTCTTACTTGTCACTTCACATGTGCTCTAACAGTGAGCCGTTGGAGAGTGGAAAATTAACATTAGATTACAGGCAAATACAATAACGTAGAAAATTGATATCTCTTAGTATCCTGAAGAATATATATAGCTTTCTTTCCTGCATGTTTCTTGTTTTGTTATTTAACAGAAGAGCTAGTAGATGAAACCTGTTCTTTGTTTACATTCATTTTAATCAACTTTCTATACTCTGTATATAATAGATTCAGATGTTATTACAAAATGACCAAACCACGTGTCCATATCTGGCTTTTCTGCCCATGTGCCACGTTCACTGAGTTCCTCCTGCTCAGACACGTAAGCACTCAGAGCACAGAGATGAAGAAATAACCACATGCACACATGTAATATTTAAACAAATTATGAAATTATAGTGAGGGACATACACTGATGTTCACTCTAGCAATGCACACACACACAGATTGTTATTACCAGGAAATGTGTTGAAACCAGCTTACCATGTGCCTCTTACTGTCATTCTTCTATTGTTTCAAAGCCTAATGAACATGAATGTGAGTGTTATTACATGGCTGTCTGGAATACTTGATTCTGATTAGTTAATCTAACACTAACTGTATAGCTGACTGCAGACAACAGTATTTTAGTATTATTGATATACTAAAAGACATATTTTGAATTATTTTATTTTTTATATTTTCTCTTTTCATTTTAGTTTTAGTTAAAGTTTTAGAATTTTTTGTTGTGTGTTTGTGTCATGTTTATTCTTTTTTATCTAAATATGTCTGTCTATGTCTATATAGTTTTTATTACTTTTTATTTATTAGTTTTAGTTTATTATTGTAGTATTATTGTAAAGTTTTTTATATTATTTTTTTTTTCAGTTAGCCTTTTGTTTGTTTGTTTCAAAAAATGCTTTTTTATGATTTTAGTTTTAGTTGACGAAAACAACCCTAACTGCAGGTAAGCAATTTCCTTCATTCATTCAGGTTATATTGGGCTCACATTTGGTCATGTTGTGTCCAGTTGTTGCAGTTTATTTTGTGATTGTGACCTGACTATACATAATTCCTTACTTATTTATGCCTTGTAAATGTGTGAGGAGTTAGAAGCATTATTGATCACAAACAGGGTATTTTAATAGCAAATTGTTGCATACATTTTTTTTGCAAAATAATTATATTTTTATACATGAAAACATACTTAAGCATAAGAATGATCAATTAAACTAAGTAGTATTTTAAATTGACCCCCCCCCCCCACCCCCACC
>NW_015551154.1:100962-105049 GCF_001515605.1 Sinocyclocheilus anshuiensis | reverse complement strand
TTTTAAAGCAGTACTGAATACACTGCCAAAAATAGCAGTAATAAAATAAAATAATAAGGTTAAAACAAATGAAAACTACTGAAAACGGAACATGGTAAAATGCACTTTTTAAAAAAAATGTCACAATATCTTGTGCAGATATTTTTCCAGAAAACAATACAAACATTAAGAACAAGAAGAAATGTATCAAGAACAAATTGACAACATGACATTTTGTGTAGAAGACGGGCTGATTGATTATGATAGTGGATAGTCACAGTTAAATTCATTGGGATTCTCTCTGTCCATGGCCCAGTGAGCAAGTAAATCACTGAAGTCTGGGGTGCTTGAGCTACTGAGAGTCCCTGAGATACTGGAGCTGGTCATGGTGCAAACGCTCGATTTACTGAACATGCTCAATGACGTGTTGGTGTTAATGGAGCTCTCTGATGTGTTGATCATACTGAGCGAGTTATCTTGCATGCTTGTATCACCTAACATGTCAAGTTGTTGTGCGAAAGGCTCTGTCCAGAAGCTGACTGGCAGGCGACGTTGGCTCATGGGTAAACCCCGCCCTTTCCTTTGAGCGTCTTGAAAGAGCTCTGCAAGAGGCCCGAGCGACTCAGGCTCCTCCCCCTGCCCTGATGATGCTACTTTGATGAAGTCGGCATAGTATCGCTGGCGGCCCCCGACTTTCCGACATGGTTTCTCTGCATAAATGTCACAGGCATCAGGGTCTTGGCTTCGCCCGAAGTAGCGCTGGACATCGCTGCTGATGAGTTCAGCAAACCGCAGGAGCTGATTGGTCATCTCAGCGTTATTGGGGGACGAATCAAAACTCCATGGCTCTTCATCTTGAGACTCACTGGCTACTGCATCCTCTTCCTCCTCCAAACTGTCCTCTCTCAGCTCCTCTTCATATTCTTCTTCAGTCTCCTCCTCATCCTCAGCCGGAAAGAAGCAAGGAGGAAAGGGTTTCGCCAAACCCAGATTACTCAGTGTCCTGATAACACTTGCTGCCATCCTATGAAGGAAATTATAGGTATATAGAAATATAAATATACACCAGGTGGGGCAAGATGTCACAAGTAAAGGGCTATATCTCAGTAACACTGTATGGTTGATTAATTATTTTTTTTTTACTGTTTTCTCAGAATAAGAGTATTTTTTTATAAATGCCAGATTAGGGAAAGTAGTAGCCTAACATTTAGATTGGTAATCTTACACAATTTATTACCTGATTTATTTATTTATAACAACAACAACAACAACAATAATAATAATAATAATAATAATAATAATTATTATTATTATTATTATTAAAAATGGTTGCCCAACAACTTTACAATAAATTGCATAAGATCACTGATACAAATTATATTTCACAGGTTTTTATTACAGAAAAATTATAAGAAAGAAAGGAAGAAAGAAAGAAAGAAAGAAATGGGTTCTTTAAAAACTCACAGAATATAGGCTATATCTGTGTGTGTGTGTGTGTGTGTGTGTGTGTGTGTGTGTGTGTGTGTGTGTGTGTGTGTGTGTGTGTGTGTGTGTGTGTGTGTGTGTGTCATTCTGCATTATTGTGTATAGCCTATAAGATTGAGACAAGTTTTTTTTTTTGATATAGGCTAAAAAAAACGGTATGCATAAGAAGAATATTTAAATGTGACTTTTCTATTCACAAAGAAAGAAAGAAAGTCATTTAGTTAGGCTCGTTTGTTATTTCAGAAAATGTTCAAATGTGACCAGTGGGTCTCTCTTACCGTGTAATGCTATGGATGTCGCTCGCGAAGTCGTGCGTTATGGATAATTAGCGGTTTGCTCATTTATACCCAAAGCTCGTGGGGAGTCTTGTTTTCTGAGCAAATATTTACGCGCGCGTCTGTAATTGTGTTCTGCTCAAACAGAGCATGAGTTTGTCTTGGCGCCCAGCAACCGGAGAGATGAACGGAAACTGGCTCGTGCGGCGCCCGCTTCGTTTGCCGGGGGACGCTCAAGTGTCCGTTCACCTCAGCGCGTACAAACAGACGTACATACACACCGTCTGACACACAGCTGTTATCGTGTACTGGTGGCCACTTAAGGATGAACCTAAAAAGGCGTGAAATCGCATCTTACGCCTTTTTGACTTTTGAATGAGCTCCTTTATAAAACCCCATCAAAAAGACAAGCAAGCCAAGTCGCCCATTCTTTGATCTGTGTGAGGTGCGTTTGCCCTAATACATAATGTGTATCATTTAGGCCTATATAGAACAAATCGAAAATAGCCTATGTTAAGCAAATGCACAACACGCAACAGCAACATGTTGTTTCTGCAAGCTTAAAACAGAGACTGAATCATTAAAAAAGTTATGCTGTAAATTAAAAATTAAAATGTAGGACAGACCAGGACACACAGGAAGACTGTCACAAAGGCTATATGCCAAAACTATAAATTAGACACATGTGTGTTTTCACTACTAGCAGTTTTTTAAAACGTACTTCAAAACACGTTTAATTAATATTCATTATAACCTAAAATTATATATTCAAAAGTGACAACTACCCCTGTCTTAAAAGAGGGAATTATGTAGCCTAGGCCTATAGCAAACAAAACCTTTCAAACTGCAATTAAATACAAATAAAATACAAATAAAATTCATAGTCACTGGTCACAAATTATATTTGAAGTAGGCCTATAAAATATGATTTTTTTTAAGGTCATAAGAAACAATTCAGTCAAGTTTGTTTAAACTTTTTTTTACAGGTTGTGTGATATAAACAAGCATATAAAAGTGCATTAAACTGAGTGTAAAATTGTCAAAATGCTTTGTACAATCCCAGGTAAAATGAGGTGTCAAGAGGAATTTATTGTATAGTAGAAGCAGGACTTAACATGTATGTGTGTGTGTGTGTGTGTAACATTAAAGACTAAAAAGAGCGAGAGAGAGAGAGAGAGAGAGAGAGAGAGAGAGTGAGAGTGTGTGTGTATACACACACAACACACACACAAGGGCCAGTGTGTGTGTGTTGATTTTGAACACTGAATGTAAAACAACAATTATTTCACATTGCACAAGGCAATTATGAGCAGATAGCCTCAATAGTATCCAGCTGCAGACCCGCAGCACCACCAGCAGTTTCAGAACCGCAGCCACAGAACCGGAAGTGAGGGGCGGAGCTTATGATACGTTGATACGTTATACTTTATGTATGCATTTTATAATGATATATTAAGCATTTTATAAACATTAATCTTGTGTAATTAATAGGTCTATACAGTTATTCGTTTCATTGTATTATGCGAGTTATTTCCTTTTTGTGATATTAAAAATAATGTTTGAAACTTCTGGGCATTTTATGAAATATACTTTAATCACAAGATTCAAAATAAATGTTTACTCCAAAGTCACGTGCATCATACATTTTTCTATATGAAAACTAAAACATTCCAATAAAACAAACACACACACACACACACAAACATCATTTTAAAAGTAACAATCAAAATGTACACAGTAATTAAATTGAAGTTTATAAAATGAACAATTCACTATTAAGCCCATTTTGTCATGACAATCCTGCATGAAAATTTACAAAATGAAACACAAAAGAGCGAGAGAGAGAGAGAGAGAGAGAGAGAGAGAGAGTGAGAGTGTGTGTGTGTGCTGAGTGAATATGAGCCGGACGCAGGGCAATAGAAGGGCTAATGACCAGCAGCGGAGAGCACAGCATCTGGACTAACATATGTCGGACAAAAAGAACACTTAACTGCAGCTTCTGGTTGGTCAGAAAGCATGTAATGGCTCAACCATACATCAGCCACATGATTACAAGATTTAGAACTGTCCTGCTGTTATTTTACAAAAATAAAATGTTGCATTTTGGGCACATTTTGTCATGACAATCTTGCATAAATTCAAATTAAAATGTATCAAACATTTACATTTAATCATTTAGCAGAAGCTTTTATCCAAAGCGACTTACAAATGAGAACAATAGAAGCAATCTGACCAACGAGAGAACAACAACAGTATACAAGTGCCATGACAAGTCTCAGTTAGTCTAGCACTGTACACGTAGCTAGGGTTTTTTTTTTTTTTAAATAATAGAATGGAATAGAATAGGC
>NW_015551154.1:99002-100181 GCF_001515605.1 Sinocyclocheilus anshuiensis | reverse complement strand
CATTCATGTATGACTTACATTTACATTTACATTTAATCATTTAGCAGACACTTTTATCCAAAGTGACTTACATTTGAGAACAATAGAAGCAATCTGACCAACGAGAGAACAACAACAGTATACAAGTGCCATGACAAGTCTCAGTTAGTCTAGCACTGTACACGTAGCTAGGGTTTTTTTTTTTTTTAAATAATAGAATGGAATAGAATAGGTAAGTGCTAGTATTAGTTAGTCAGGTGCTGGCGAAAAAGATGTGTCTTTAGATGTTTTTTGAAAATGGCGAATTGAGATCGGGAGGTCATTCCACCAGCTGGGCAGTGGGCACAGTCCAGGAAAAGGTCCGTGAGAGTGCTAGCTCAGTACACATAGGTAGTTTTTTTTTTTAATAAAATAGAATAGAATAGGTAAGTGCTAGTATTAGTTCGTCAGGTGCTGACAAAAAAGATGTGTATTTAGACATTTTTTGAAAATGGCCAAAGACTCAGCTGCTCGAATTGAGATCGGAAGGTCATTCCAGCAGCTGGGAACAGTCCAGGAAAAGGTCAGTGAGAGTGATTTTGAGCCTCTTTGGGATGGCACCGCGAGGCGACGTTCACTTGCAGAACGCAAGCTTCTGGAGGGCGCATAAGTTTGAACTAGCAAGTTTAGGTATATTGGTGCAGCGCCAGTGGTTGTCTTGTAGGCAAGCATCAGTACCTTGAATTTGATGCGAGTGGCTACTGGTAGCCAGTGTAACCTGATGAGGAGAGGAGTCACGTGAGCTTATTTTGGCTCATTGAAGACAACTCTCACTGCTGCTTTCTGGATCAGTTGCAGAGGCTTGATAGTACATGCGGGAAGGCCCGCCAAGAGAGCATTACAATCAAATGAACAATTCACTCTTAGGCCCATTTTGTAATGACGATCCTACAAAAATAACTCCCCTGAACACAAGATGAAATATGAAGGGCACTCTGGAAGCTTCTGATTGTTCCAGGAGATTGTTGAGGGCCTTTTCCTTGTCCTCTTCCTCCATTATAAGGAAAAGAGGCTCTTCCACTGGCCCCCTGAGCAGATGTCTGTTTAATGGAGCCATTTCACAACTTCTGTGAGATTACTGGGATCTCCTTCATTACAGAATATTAAAGGAAAATGTAACTTTAACATTTCTTATTAATGTGTGTATATAGATAGATAGTT
>NW_015551154.1:94767-98836 GCF_001515605.1 Sinocyclocheilus anshuiensis | reverse complement strand
GAATATTCTCCCTGTAAAATGGCACAAATAAACCTTCCTTGTTCCTTATTTAACAACTAAATAATCACACCAATAATTGGTTGCAAACATGTATGGTATAGCCTAAAATAAATAAAGTACACAGGTAAACTATTATGCAATAATAAATTATGAGTACATATATTAAACAAACAACTCCAAGTATTCATACCTCCACAGACAACTGCCTTGTTGAAGTGGATTTGAAGATGACTTTTTAATTTGACCAGTTTGGCTGGCTTAAACATGCTGGTCAAGCAGAAAATTGCTGGTAATTGCTGTAACACTTGTTGCACTGCTGCAGCTCAGGTAATGTGTCAACTCTCTGAATCCTTATATGTCTCTACAAGAGATGAAGCCACACACAATTATCTCAATGATGACAAATGGGATTAAAATATCTAAACTACAAGGTAATATTAACACACAAACAATGCATATAACAGAGAAAAGTAAAGCAAACTATTTATTTTTATGAATAATAAGCGTCTTCAAAACTTCACCGCAAGGCCCATTTACAGCATGCATCCGAAAATTAATCGAAACATCCACAGAAAAAAGTTATATACTATAAAGTATGACAACAAATTCAAGCTTCAATATAAGATAATAAAGCCAAGCACACATTAAGTACTTAGCAGATAAATGCTTAACGTAATATATACGATAATTATTAAACATATGATAGCAAAAACATTACAGACTACTCACCGTGCTCTCTCGTTGTCAATAACTCCGCCCCTCCTTTCCGGTCCTATGGCTGCGGTTCTGAAACTGCTGGTGCTGCGGGTCTGCAGCTGGATATATCTAGATAGCCTAGCACTGAGTGAGTGAGTGACGTGACATGTGGCCAAGTATGGTGACCCATACTCGGAATTAGTGCTCTGCATTTAACCCATCCAAAGTGCACACACACAGCAGTGAACACACACACACCGTGAACACACACCCGGAGCAGTGGGCAGCCATTTATGTTGCGGCGCCCGGGGAGCAGTTTGGGGTTCGGTACCTTGCTCAAGGGCACCTCAGTCGTGGTATTGAAGGTGGGAGAGAGCACTGTACCTTTGGGTTACGAGTCCGACTCTCTAACCATTAGGCCACGACTTCCCCAAATTCCTGTTGCTGTTCATGACTTCTCACTGTCACCATACATCTGTTGGATGATAGTCACAGTACAGACACACAAATATCTATTTAAAATATGATTTGAAATAAAATTGACATCGTTCAGAAAATAATAAAACTGGGTTAATGCACCAGCAAAGGCTTAGCTCATGAATATTAATCAGGTCCTGATGACGTAGCTTCCCTAAGCGTCCCTGGCGGCTTCCGTCTGCAGCTCAGACTTTTCTTAAGAATATTATGGTAGGATTTTGGAAATAATGAATAATAGCCTAATTAACAGGAACTGCTACCAGATAGGCCTTTTGGAAGAACGACACGAACCTTCAGTAATATTTATGACCCAATCCTTCAACAGCGGCGAAGAGGAAGTTATGCATACGTATGAGACTATGGAAGGCGGTGAAGGCCATAAGTCTTTAAACGGAACGCGTGAAATGCGACCGTGTCAACACGCACAATTTGCCCGCATTAACGCGGGCAAATTGTGTGTGTTGTAGTGATGCGCGGATGAGCGCTCACAGTCACACCCAAACACACGTGTACTGCGAGTACCAAATTGAGAAAGTACTGTCGGTTTTGTCTTAAGTTAATGTAAACAGTTGCAAAGTAAAACGCAGTATCAGTATTGGATCCGTGAAATAGGTCTTGTGACAGCAGCCTAATAAGCTGTGCCATCTTTTATTAATGTTAATCAAACAACAAAAGACAGAGAAAATCCCTTACTGCTCTTGACTAAATAATGTTTTGTTGAATAACTTTTAATGTTAATTTACAGTTTATTAAATTTCTGTAGCCTATTTAAAACACGTTCATAATTTAGAAAATGTAGTTAATACTTGCATCATTAATGATTTATTTTATCCCCCCGCGACCCACCCGCAAATAATCAGAATGCATTTTTTTATTACCCGACCCACCCGATCCGCGGATTATCCGCAGTGACCGCGGATATAACCGCCATCCGCGCATCACTAGTGTGTTGGAACGTCACATTTCACGCATTCCGTTTAAAGACTTTTGGCTAAAACCGCCTTCCATATGAGACCGACATCCCTGTCTCGAATCAGGAAGTAACGTGTTACAATAGTCCTTAGACATTTGATCAACACTACAAAGGGCTGACTGAGGAAAATCTAAACTGCATAATGGAAAAGTATTTTGCTCTGTGCCTTTTATTGTATGTTATCGCTGGCTGTTTTGCTGAAGGTAAGTTTTGGGAGCGCTTTAGATATCTTAGATATATTTGCCGTATTTAACAGCCGTTTTTTTAACAGCCATTTCAGACATTTTATTTCAGGCATTAAATAAAACGCAATAATTGAGCTGCACTAAGTAATAAGTGTAAAATAACCAGTTTTTCGCCCTTACTCAATGTCACAACAATAGGCAAGGCTTTTCATAAATATATTTACTCGTTTAGATTATCGGACGCAAATCTGTTTTATAGTATGTTTATACGTAAATAAGGCTTAAATATAGTAATGAGTCTTACGCGAATAAAGGGATCTCGTTATTGTTTACGTCTGACGCCATCATGACGTCATGCTCTGCCCCCCAGATCTCACTTACTTGAACGAGTTCTACTCTAAAACGCCTCAGAGGTTGTCCAAATACAGCTGGTTCGGCAATGTTCGGCTAAACCACTTCAGAGTACCGGAGGATGCCGTGCTCGTGCGGTGGCTGCTCACGGTCTCACGGGGATCCGGACTGAACTGTGGCAACCAAAACATCACTGTGTATGTATGGTGAAATTATGACAGTAAACATACGTGTTTGAATAATCCATAGCTTTGGAGTGTTTTCAGTAGGGAAATCATATTTTGAAAGCTTTACAATGGTAACCATATTTCCCTTAAAAAAATAGATTATGATAGGTAAAAGTTTGAGTAAATTTAATAGAGAACCTGCTATAACTCATCACTGATCAAATGAAAACCTCCTGAAAACCTCCTCCTACTTAGTAGGAGATTTACAGGGTTTTACACTACAGTTGTAGTAATAGCTGTAGTTGCTATGGTATTTTGGCAGAAATTATGTTACTGTGGTAACCATTGAAATCCCATTTGAAAACATGTTGTCAAATATCAAGTGTGGGTTTTAATGTTTATAATGGTTTATAAATATTTCAAGTCGGCATGAAATGAAAAGTACCCGTTCTATTATCTAAATGCATGTTATAGATCTTATTGTGAAGAATTCATCTGTACATGTCTCATTTTTTACAAATGTTTTGACCTTGTAATATTTAATCAAAATGTCATAACTGGACTTTGCGGTGAAAAGGACTTCTTCAGTCATTTTGTCTGCTTGAACCTGGTCCCTACATGCTTGTGTTCATCTGCTCCACTTTTGAGTGCAACATCCACATCTCAAAATCCAATCAGAAACAGATACATAGAACCAAGTCCTTTTTTCTTTTTCCGTGACTTTAATGTTTTTGTTTTTACAGGTTTGAGAATTGTAATGACAAAAATGATATTTTAATGTGTGCTGATTCTTTATACCTCTAAGAATGATCTCCTTGGAGGTCTTTCTTAGAGATCACTTCTTGGAGACTGTATACAGAAGATACATTCTCATGAGAAATCTTTAAAAAGCCCAGGATTATTGTGAACTAAATGTATACCAGGAGACCTGTTTAAAACATGCTTAAAAACATTTAAAACTATTCAAAGAGCACATACAGATGTCAGATAATTTCATTTATATACTAATATACTCCTAAAAGATGACAAAATAAACTTTTAGAGGCTAAAATAGTTGGTTGTTAAAGTAGAAAAAGCAGCTAAATGACAGTAGTAATTAGTTTTCTTAAAGGGGTCATATGATGCTATTTTAAAGATCATTATTTTGTGTATTTGGTGTAACAGAATATGTTGACATGCTTTAATGTTCAAAAAACACATTATTTTTCAAATACTGTACA
>NW_015551154.1:89999-94504 GCF_001515605.1 Sinocyclocheilus anshuiensis | reverse complement strand
CTGACGTGCTATGATTTCTGACAGGCAGTTCACTCTCCTGTGATGTGACCCTTTTCCCCTCACACAGACACACACACACGACTCGTTACTCAACACTCCAAAGAGAAAGGAAAACTTGAAATCGCATCATATGACCCCTTTAACGCATAACATTGACTTTTGTCTATCTAATGCACATTAACAGGCACTTTAGGGCAGGAGCTCCCCCGGTCATCAACCCCATAGACACAGCCTTTCCAAACTCCACATCAGTCTTCGTTGCTCATAACTTGACGCTGATTATTCCCAGTGGACAGAGCAGCAATTTGACACTGTTCAATATGACCCACCCCAAAGCTGGAGACTGGTTCCTTGCTGCTCACCTGCCCAAAGATGAAGGAAAGATAGAGCAGCAGGTCTGTGTATATATGTATATTATGTATTGTGTAAGATTAGATTACCTATATAAATGTGACAACTTTCCCGGTCAAAAAAAAAAAAAAAATGTATAGGCAGACAAAAGTTTGGAATAGTTCAAATTTGCATTTATTTCATTAAAAAAACTGTAAAAAATAAAATCAGTAATAATGTCAAATATTTTTACAATTTAAAATAAGTGTTTTCTACTTTAATATATTTAAAAATGTAATTTATTCCTGGGATGCATAAGCTGAATAATTTTTTTTTAAAGTAAATGTGTGATTGTTTGTTGCTTTCTATTTTAGGGACTGCCATCTTGCTCATACCTATTCCAGGCACAGATGTTTTTAAGGAGAGCTGCTGACCTGCCGATCCTGCAATACAACATTCCACTCTATCAAACACTAACTACTACAGCTCCAGCCTTGTTTAAGTATGCTCTATGTTTGTGTGTGTAGATTATATTGATGTTTGTTACTTTTTTGTTTATTATTATTATTATTATTTTGAATTATGCAGTTCGAAATAACTGTTTTCTATTTGAATATATTTCGTTATATTATTTATTTCTGTGATGACAAAGCTGAATTTTGAGCATCATTTCTCCAGTCTTCAGTGTCACATGAACTCATTCTAATATGCTGATTTGATGCTCAAGAATCATTTCTTATTTTTATCAATGTTGAAAACATTTGTGCTGCTTTATATGTTAGTGGAAACAATGATGCATTTTTTTCAGGATTCTCTGACGAATATAAAGTTAAAAAGAGCAGCTTTTTTTTTCATTATATGAAAAAGAAACTAAATAAAAATATAAAAATGTGAAGTTTCTGTTTTTGTTGAATTCTAAAGTATTTTTGTGTGTCTTGTCTGTTTAGGATCTTTGTTCCAGAGTTCTCCTCCAGGTTGGATGTTTTCATCTTGAACTGTTCTGTAAAGCTGGGAAATGATTGTGGGCTGTCAATCACTGTAGGCTCCAGCACTTTGAAGCAGGGCTCGGAGCTGAAACAGAACTGTTCAGGGTTAGAGAGCTGCTCCGCATCGGTCCTCATTCCCCCGTGGAACAGCTGGTTGCTGGTTATGGTTGAGACTAGTCAACCAAACACCACAATACCTTTCAGCATCTCTGCCAATGTCACAGGTCTGTTTTGATTCACCTATTACTTTAATTTAATTTTTTAATTTAATTTTTTTGCCAGTTTTTGCTTGATTCTTAAATATCTTTCCCTCCTGTCTCACTTCATACACACAGTGGGATGTAAACCTTTGAGCGCCTCTTCAGATTTTAACACCTCAGCCTTCATTCGTAACATCATTGCTCGCCAAAGCAACAGCTCAGGTGCCCTAAGTAACACATTCGTTTCTATGAGAGACCAACCGGGCCTCCGTGCTAACAGCTCTGAGCCAATGTGCATGAAAAGCCCTTCAGTGTTCAGAGATGAACAGGATGTACTATCACTACGCTTCATTGTTTCCAGAAACCTAACTGTGACCTCGGACCTTCCAACTGTGATCACACTAGAGCAGTCTCCTGGTGATAGTGGCGGCACGTTTGTTGTACAGCTCAACTTGAACACTGTAAGCATATAATATAATATAATATAATATAATATACCATTAAAACCTTTGCAGTCAGTAAGATTTTTGAAAGAAAACCAAAAGGTGCTCACCATGGCAGCATTTATTTAATCAGAAATACAGTAAAATCAGTTAAATTGTGAAATATTATTACAATTTAAAATAACTGAATTTTGAAGTAGAAAGACTGAAATAGTGTTGTCTTGTAAAACGTACTCCAATAATCTTTAAAACGTTGAAAAATTTTTTTTTTACAGTGTAGATTGAAAAAATATATATAATTGAGAAATACTATGGTTTAAAAAAAATACTGTTGTGAAAAATATATTTGAAATGTACAGTGGGTATAGAAAAGAATCACATTTTAATAACATCTTGTTGCTTTGCAGCCTGAAATGAAGACGGACACAGTTTTTGTTTTATCCAGCTGTATTTGTATTTAGTGCAATTTATAACATCCAAGAGAAAGATATAACACCAACAAAAAAAATAAAAAAACAGAATCACTGAGTTGGAATAAGGATCACCCCCTTGTGTCAGTATTTTGTTGAACCACCTTTTGCTTTAATTACAGCTTTTAGTCTGTTGGGATTTGTCTCTACTAACTTTGCACATCTAGTCTTTGCAATATTTGTCCGCTCTTCTCTGCAGAACTGCTCAAGTTCAGTTAAATTTGATGGTGATGTTTGTGGACTGCAGTCTTCAAGTCATTCCACAGATTCTCAATGGGGTTTAAGTCTGGGCTCTGACTAGGCCATGCAAGGACGTTCACTTTTTTCTCCTTCAACAACTGTGTGCTCAGTTTCGCTGTGTGCTTTGGGTCATTGTCATGTTGGAAGGTAAATCTTCTTCCCATTGACAACTTTATAGCGGAGGGCAGCAGATTTTCCTCAAGAATTTGATGGTATTTTTTGACCCATCCATTTTCCCTTCTATCCTGACAAGTGCTCCAGTCCCTGCTGCAGAGAAACACCCCAAAACAGGATATTACCACCTCCATGCTTTACTGTAGGAATGCTGTTACTTGGATGATGAGCTTTATTGGATTTCCACCAGACATATCGCTTGGTGTTGAGGCCAAATAATTAAATTTTAGCCTCATCTGCCTCAGAATCTTCAAGGTGCGTTTTGGCAAATCTCAGTAGTGACTGCATGTGGCCTTTCTTGAGGAGTGGCTTTTTTTCTTGCAATCCTCCCATACAAGCCACATTTGTGGAGAATTTGTGATATTGTTGTCACACACACACAATGACCACTCTTTGTCATAAATTCCTGCAGCTGCTTCAGAGTTGCTGTAGGCCTCTTGCTAGCCTCTCTGACCAGTTTATTCCTGGCTCTTTCATCCAGTTTGGAAATACCTTCCACTTCTTAATAATAGACTTCACTGTACTTCTAGGCATTGATAAAGCCTTTGAAATTTTTTGTATCCATCTCCTGATTTGTGCCTGTCCACAACTTTATCCCGTAGATCTTTTAACAGTGCCTTGCCACCCATAGTTGATTGTTTGCTTCAGTTGCACTACCAAGAACTGAAATGCTCCAGGAAAGCTCTTTTCATGATCAAAATGACCGCAGCTGATCACAGTTGAAAGTCAAATGGCTTTGTGTTCCATTGAGAAGGTGATTAGCTACACCTTATTGAGTTTATAAGTAATGTTTTAGGAGGGGGGTGAACCTTTTTCCAACTTAGTGATTCTGTTTTTTTTTTTCTGACATGTTGGTGTTATAAGTTGCACTGAGTAAATACAGCTGGATAAAACAAAAACTTTGCCCATTTTTATTTCAGGCTGCAAAGCAACAAAATGTGATTAATTTAAAGGGGATATACCCACTATAGATAGATAGATAGATATATAGATAGATTGATATAGATAGATTTCATATTGTGTTGTAATATAAATTTAACAATTTTTTCTTCTTGTGTTTGTGGCATAGAGTTCTCTGGTTGGTGGATTTGCTCATGTCAAAGCATGTCTCACACCTACTGCTCCTTTACTTCACCTCAACCGCAGCCAGACTTGTGCTACAGGTTAGTCACAAATAAAAATTTGTGCAATACGTGTTTTCCTGCATGTCACATTTGAAGCTCTCTGTGTATATGTGTGCGTGTAGGGCTTATGCAGGGTTATTCGCTGAGCGTGAGCAGCAATGAATCACAGGCACTGTTGAGGATTCCATTCCCAGATGCAGCAGTGTGGTACCTCAGCCTCCAGACCGTGTGCAATGACAGGTCAGTTGTGCGATTGAAGTGCGCTACTAGCTCACAGAGTAAGATAGACCCGTCCTATACATTTATATTATATGACTACAGACATTCCTGTTGGGTTTTTTTACAACCTAGAATTGATTAGATCATTAAAAGTGGACGACTATAAGACAAACCTTTTTTCTTTGGAATAATGTGCACTGATGAATTGTGCAAAATAGGTCCAGGAACGTGTATGAAAGTAAATGGCATCAGTTTTAATGTCAAGATGACTTTAAAGCACCTTCTACTTTTGCTCCTGTGTTGTCTTCCCAGTGTTGAC
>NW_015551154.1:80484-89869 GCF_001515605.1 Sinocyclocheilus anshuiensis | reverse complement strand
GTGGGTGCGTCTGTGAGTGTGAGTGCGTGCATTGACGACTGTGGACCGTATGGAGAGTGCAGACTGCTACGCACGCACAGCTACCTCTATGGCGCATGTGTGTGCAAAGCAGGTAGACAAACACACACATACACACAAAAAACTGGCCATAAAGTATTAATAATTAATGGTATTGAGTTGTGGCATTTTTTTGTGTTGTTTGCCGTTGAAAGGTTGGCAGGGATGGGGCTGTACGGATGGAGCCACTGCGCAGTCGTACTCTCGGCAGCTGGCTGCAGCTCTGCTCCTCACCCTCAGTAACTTTTTCTTCATCCCACCCATCGTCGTAGCACTTTACAGAGGCTACCACATTGAGGCCGCCATCTACTTCTTTAACATGTTTTTCTCCACGGTGTGTTTTTATGTTACAATTAACATAAACACAAATACTTAATTAACACAAATACTATCTGTCTGTCTGTCTGTCTGTCTGTCTGTCTATCTATCTATCTATCTATCTATCTAGTTGTGTATATTGTAGTCATAGAGATGTGTTTTTTGCAGTTTTATCATGCGTGTGACCAGCCCGGTGTGACTGTGATGTGTATCATGGACTACGACACTCTCCAGTTCTGTGATTTCTTGGGTTCTGTTGTGTCCGTGTGGGTGACCATTGTGTGCATGGCACGGCTCCAGGATCCTGTAAAATATGTATGTAATGGGCTTTAAATAGCACAACATGTTTAACTAGACCTACCTGTTTTTTAAAGGAAATGTTGAGATAAGTACATTGTTACTTTGAAACAACCACAAGCCAGTAAAATATTATTTTTCATTTACATTTACATTTCATTTAGTTATGTATAACTTTATAATCATGTGATTATATGTATAAATTAGAAGAATAAGTTATTAACAGATCAATAATCATAAAAACTTTTTTATTTTTGAAAAAAGGGTCATATCAAATATTAAATATCCCCCCCCCCCTTTTTTATTCAGGGCGGTTATTTTTTCATGTCAATTTTGGCTTTCTCTTCACCTTTAGGGTGAAATATCAGACTTCAGTAAACACCCTCAAACTATTAAGTGTTTCTTAGAGTGAATAGAATGTGGGCCGTCTATTGTTAATATTCGTGTGCTTCTGATTTCAGATTTCAATCAGTTTCTGCAGATTAGTTTCAGTAGATTGTCTTTTTTAGACTGGGAAGGAAGGTTTTGGTTCTGAAACTATTTATATATTACAATGAAAAATATATATTTTAAAAAGATCACGGAAATGTTGATTTTCCATTATATGACCCCTTTACATGCATATGCACAATGCTTTAACGAGTAATTATTTACTTAAAGTTAAGTTATGTGTTGCATGTCAGTTTTAATAGCTTATGTTGTTCTTACATTGCAGTTATTGTTTATGGTGGGCACTCTCATCATTTCTATGGCGATGCAGTTGGACCGCAGGGGGCTGTGGAACCTTCTAGGACCTGTTCTGTTTGCTTTGGTCATTATGGTCACTTCCTGGGTGAGCTTGACTTTTCCATTACTTCAAAACATAATGTATTCTTAGATTGTTTTGTTGATATCGAGTCAGACTAGAATTTATTTTTTTTTTGTATTTTTTTTTTTTAAATATGTAAGTTTTGGGGTCAGATCATATTTGTAGAGAAATGGGGTTGTTTATTCAGCAGATATGCATTACATTGATCAAAAGTAATGGCGAAGATGTTTGTAATATTACAAAATCAAAAAAAAATATATAAAAAAAAACCTTGGTTTTCACAAAAATATTAAGCAGCACAAATTTATTCAACTGTTATAATAAGAAATTATTCTTGAACACCAGTCAGCATATTAAAATGATTTCCGAAGGATCAAGTGGCACTGAAGACTAGAGTAATGGCTGCTGAAAATTCAGATTTTAAAATTATTTAAAATCATAATAATATTTCACAATATTACAGTTTTTATTGTATTTTAATCAAATAAATTCTTCCTTGGTGAGCATAAGAGACTTCTTTCAAAAACTGATGATAGATAAAAAAACTTTGAATTAAAGTTTTTTCTTAATTTTTGTTTTACACAGGTGAAATTACATTCAACTTTAAAATAATGTTGACAATACATCTTAATGTAATGATGAGCAGCTTTGAAATATTTCCCATTCTGTTCACTTGTGTTACCCGACAGGTTTATCGAGGTGTGAAACGGCATCAGTGTTACCCTCCGGTGTGGCGTCGTTGGGTGCTGTTCCTGCTTCCGGGCATCGCATCTGCATTGATTGGAGTGTGTGTGTACGTCTTTGCTCAGACCGACAGCAACTACTACTACACTCATTCCATATGGCATGTCATGGTGGCCACGAGCGTGGTCTTCCTCTTACCACCCCGTGAAAAACAAGTTTCCCCCTGGGGCTGGACGAACAAAATCTGTAGCTACAAGAGATGTAAAAATGAGAAAGTAGAGCATTACACTGCCACCTAAATACACTGCTATTGATATTTGCACAAACTGGATTTTCACGGAGTTTTACAGTTTTACAAATGTTATTGGTTAACACGTCAAGCTTTATCTGAAAGATTCTCCTCTGCAGTCGCCAGTATGGCTGTAGGCACATTAATAACTTCTTTCTAGGAATAGTTTACCTAAAAATGAAATTTTTACTGTCATTCTAAATCCATAAACCAAATCAAGGTAACACAATAGGAGATTCTTCAGAGTTCATAGAGACCACATCAGTCAAGGGAAGATTATTAGAGACTTCTTTTCTGTTTGGCTTGGAATATAGTGCACAAGTCATAAACACTTCTTCTCCTTTTGTATTTCATTGAAAAGAATAACTGCATACAGGTTTGAATGGCATGAGGGTGAGTAAATAATGCCATAATTTAAATTTTTGAATGAACTATTCCTTTAAAGTGGATACTTTTACACTTTTAAACTTTTCAAATGAGTGATTTCACAGAGAACAACAGCAATGTCTATGAAATATGTAAATGAATAATATAAACGAAAGGTAACTTAGTGAATGTCATTTGACCCAGTTTACTCAATTAAGCACTTTTGTGAGGGTCAGTTTATATTGAAATTAATTTATCAGATAAATACACTGCATTTGTCAAGTTCCTTGAGGACAAAATTTATTTATTTTTTTTTTATATCTCATTTAAGAAAAAGCACTACTGATTTCTAGGTTTATACAGAACTTTTATCAGTTGATTTATGAGTAGCGCCACATTGAATCTGCACCCACAGAACTTGGATTGTTTCTGCAGAGAAAAAAAAAAACTGTCTACATGATGACAGAATTTAGATTTTCAAGGTGAAATATTCCTTTAAATTCCAGAGATCTTCTTTCAAAAATCAGCACAGAAAATAATAAAAAAATGGCAGATTCTGTGTGGACCTGCTTATTACATTAAGAATCATGTTGGGCATTTTCATTACCAGAAAGGACTGTTGTCTGTGTCTCTGAACTATTGTTAGCTTGCTTACACTGGAGAACAGGCACAATCATTCCTCATTTAATAGCCAAAATTGTTTTACACTATTATTTACATCACTGTCAGGAATGTACAAGAAAATACCACCCTTCTTCCTCCCTAAAAGCCTTGGTATTTTTCTTGAAATGTTGCTCTTACTTTTCCAAGGGGAAGAACATTTTAAAATTGTGCTTGCTTGACCCAGTATGTGAAATTGCACTTGTATGCAAGTATGAATATCTCCCCTTAATAGGCTAAAGATGTGTTTGTTTGTAATGGGTATCTGACATAAGATGACCTGATGTATTTAAGATGAACCTCTGCATTGGTCAAGGCTTTACATAGATATGCATTATACTGTACTTCTGAACCCTCAGGCCAGTTTAAACTTGAAGAGGCATTTAGGTTTAAATGCACATTGCAACTGTCCTTTAAAACTCAAATGTATGTAAATCAGTTTTGTGGTTTTCCATTTAACTGTAACAGCAAGGTGATTCATCTCTTGTTTTGTCGAGAGGAGGTAAAGTGTTAAATTAGAGTTGGAATTTGATACAGATAAGATTTACAATGTTTTATATTCATTTTGTATTGGAATTTCACATGATATTGAAACAAAATATGAGATATTTGCTAATAGTTCCATTTGTAAATCTGTGAATCCCAAAACCTTTTCTTCTTTCTTATAGGATTTAGTTTGGATTTAATATAGGTTATCATGACAATCCTTGTTCTTGTTTGTGTTCATTGGTAGGCCTTGTAAATTGCACAAATATACACTTGTGTTTGGGGTTGAGAATGAGGCAATGCAATCACAGAGAATATTGATGAAGGTACATGTTAAAATTTCTTTGTTGTTTTTTAATAGTTTTTTTTTTATTTGTGCTCTTGATTTCTGCCTCTTTTTTTCTTAAAATATTCTGTAATCTGTATGCCAATAAATGGAGAAATAATGCAATGATTATTTAAAACAGGCTACTTGGTTACTTAATTTTTTTTTTTCACTTTTCACAAACAACTTCATTAGAACAAGGTTTAGAATTGTAGTTAAACTTTATAGTTTATGTTAAACATTATCATCTAATTAGCTAATGCTGTGCAATAACATCTTAATCAAAAAAAACAATCTTAGTCTTTAAAATAAAATATTCAAAACAGAAGTGGAAACTGAAAGTTTGGGGTCAGTTTTATTTTTATTTTTTTTTACAATCAGCATATTAGAATGATTTCTGATTAATCATGTGACACTTGAGACCGGAGTAATGCCTGCTGAAAATTCAGCTTTGCAACACAGAAACTTATATTTTAAAATACATTAATGTAGAAAACTTATTTTAAATTGTAATAACTTTTTGCATTATTGCTGTTTTACCTATACATACATACACATATATATATATATATACAGTGGGTACAAGTCCAATCAGTATAATCAAACACAGCTGGACTCAAATGAAGGTGTAGAACCATCTCAAGGATGATCAGAAGAAATGGACAGCACCTGAGTTAAATATATGAGTGTCACAGCAAAGGGTCTGAATACTTAGGACCATGTGATATTTCAGTTTGTCTTTTTTAATAAATCTGCAAAAATGTCAACAATTCTGTGTTTTTCTGTCAATATGGGGTGCTGTGTGTACATTCATGAGGAAAAAAATTAACTTAAATGATTTTAGCAAATGGCTGCAATATAACAAAGAGTGAAAAATTGAAGGGGGTCTGAATACTTTCCGTACCCACTGTATATATAATTAAATGCAGCCTTGCTGAGCTATAAAAGACTTTTGTAACACTACATATGTATGTCAAAGTTTAAGGCATTTCCTTCTTTTAGAGTGATTAACATTAAATCTAATGGGTTTTCTATGTAAACCTGTATCTTTTGAATACTTCTACTGAAAAAATTCCTTTACTCAGGATTATTTACCAGATACAGATTAAGGTTAGCCTTTTTATGTCAAGTTACCAATAATTTATTATATAGTTTTACACATTTACTACAGATGTACTCTGTCCCATCATGTCACTTCAGGTATCAGCTGAAAGTTAGTGAGATTGTGCTTATGTCTGATCGCATTATTGCTATAAATACATTGTATCTTTGAAACGCACGAAAAGCTGTATTCCGGCGTGATATGATACAGAGAAATGTGAATCAAGCATTCTTATTACATAATAACCTTTTGTTATATTCTAAAAACATCTGTAAAGCACAACAGGAAGCAATGCAGATCCATTTACAACTGTGTTAGGTATCATAAGGTAGCACAAAATAAAAATAAAAAGTACACGTTGTGTGCATGTTTAAAGCCGGGATGCAGTTCCAGAATTGCTTTTGAAAGAGTTA
Organism: Sinocyclocheilus anshuiensis; assembly: GCF_001515605.1. Classification (NCBI taxonomy): domain Eukaryota; kingdom Metazoa; phylum Chordata; class Actinopteri; order Cypriniformes; family Cyprinidae; genus Sinocyclocheilus; species Sinocyclocheilus anshuiensis. The sequence goes on along the minus strand of NW_015551154.1, from coordinate 84,064 downwards.
GAGTTCTTTGCCTTCCCATCATCCTCTGCAGCTTGGGTGGTGAGGGCAGGTGAGGGGCTGGAGTGATGCTGGCGACGCATGAACGGGAACACACTGGACATACACACAGAAACACACTGATAAGACGTCTCTTCCTCTGCAGACTGATCAATACGGGTTTTATGCGTCTTACCTTTTCTTGGTCTCCTGTGGTACTATGGCTCTGGCTAATAAGTTCTTGTAGAGATCAGATTTGAGATAACGAGGGTATGAATCCTGCAAAAAAACACAAATGATGTCTGTTCAACATTGGCAAGAATATTCAAACCATTTTAGGCTTTGGATGATCCAATCACAAGCGACCCATATTCATTTACACCTCAGTAATCAGTCATCTAGTCTAGTTCATTTACACTACTTCTAAATCTAGTTCATTTACTTACTTTCAGTAAGGACATATTAATTTGATCAAAAGTGACAGAATAAAACTGTTTTCAACATTGATAAGAAATGTTTCTATAATGCTTTCTGAAGGATCATGCGACACTGAAGACTGAAGTAATGGCTGCTGAAAATTCAGTTTTGCTTTCACAAAAATGAATTGCATTAAAATATATTCAAATAGAAAACAGTAACATTTTAAATTGAAATAATATTTCACAATATTACTGTTTTGACTATATTTTTGATCAAATAAATGTAGCCACGGTGAGCGTAAGAGACTTCTTTCCAAATCTTTTGAACTGTAGTGTACTGTATATTCATGCAAATTTTGTTTTCAACATTGATAAGAAATGTTTCTATAATGCTTTCTGAAGGATCATGCGACACTGAAGACTGAAATAATGGCTGCTGAAAATTCAGCTTTGCTTTCACAAAAATAGATTGCATTAAAATATATTCAAATAGAAAACAGTAACATTTTAAATTGAAATAATATTTCACAATATTACTTTGACTATATTTTTGATCAAATAAATGTAGCCTCGGTGAGCGTAAGAGACTTCTTTCCAAATCTTTTGAACTGTAGTGTACTGTATATTCATGCATATTTTGCATTTGATCAAAGAGTTGAACATTATACCTTTTTCATGAGGAAGTAAATGTGCATTTGAGCATCATCCAAGACAAAACGATGAGGGCGCTTGAGTCCTTCCAGGGTCTTTTCCATGGTTTTGCTGTCAATATTCACCCAGCGACTCAGAGCCAGGAACTGCCTGATATACAAAATCACATGAATAAGAGACAAACTAGAGGTGATGAAAGACTTTCATTCATATGGCACACTGATTAAAAATGACAGAGAATGGCATATGCTTCTGTAGAGGCCACAGGTCAGTATAAAATATGTATTTATTTATTTAGTCATTTAGCAGACGCTTTTATCCAAAGCGACTTACAAATGAGGACAACAGAAGCAATCAATTGTAGTATTAAAACAACTAAAAACAGATCTATATATATATATATAAATATAGACTGGAATATATTTTAAAATGTAAATTATTCCTGTGATGGCAAAGCTAATATTTTTGTGAAAACCTTTTTTTTTTCAGGATTTTTTGATGAAGAGAAAGTTCAAAAGAACAGCATTTAAAATATAAATATTTTGTAAATGTCTTTAACATTGTAACATGGATAAATTATTAAGGTCATACTTGTAAACCTCATCCACTTTCTCTGGAATTTTTGAGGTCTCGCCGTGACGAACATCCTCACAGGCCTGCCAGAAACACAAGTTCTCCGCTAAAAACAAGAGACAAACCGAACACCAAGAAAAGAGGGTGAAAGAAGATGATGAGAGGGAAGGGATGAGAAAGAGAATGGGGGAGAGAGAAACATGAAAAGTTGTTATATTATTTATATATACAGAGAGTTGCAGTAGAATAAAAATGGAATCTATTAAAGCTCCAAAAGTACAGACGGGAAAGACAGTTTTGGGACACTCTTCAGAACTGGGTTAAAATACAAGATGTTTATATAAAGAGTGATTCAAACCAAAATTTAAAAAAAAACATGATTTTGGACCAATTCCATGGTGTAAATACCATTTATAAAAGTATCCTATCATTTAGTAATGAAAACTGGTCAATATTGATTTAATACGACTGATATACAACCATACCAAATCATTTTTTGTTTAAGTGTCTGATACGCAGAACTGATTTTGAACTCATTTAATTCTGCTTTTTGACAAAGTAGTTAAATCATTCATCACCAGTCAAGCTGTACAGTCTGCTACAAAGATTTAAATGAACCTGTATAGCAAAAGCCGTTTTAAGTATAACTGAAATATAAAATAAGTTTTTGTAATCTAAGATTTTGCTCACTGTTCTCTTATCTCATCCAACATTTCTGTAACACATCTGACATACACCATTCAAAAGTTAGGTTTCAGTTTGTTTTTTTTTGGCAGTAAAGACATTTATAATGTTACAAAAGATTCCTGTTTCAAAAAATGCTGATCTTTCTAACTTTTTATTCATCAAAGATGGAAAACAAAATCATGGTTTCCTCAAAAATATTACAGGAGACATATTATGCCCCTTTTTACAATATGTAATATACCGGTAAGTCTCTGGTGTCCCCAGAATGTGTCTCTGAAGTTTCAGCTCAAAATACTCCACAGATCATTTATTATATCATTTTGAAAATGCCTATTTTTAGTGGAAGCAGAAACACGCTGTTTTTTGGGCCTGTCTCTTTAAATGCAAATGAGCTACTGCACCCTGCCGCTTTTCCAGAATAGAGCTGTGCCATTACATCTCGGACCTGCTAAAACATCTGTTATGGTTCTGATTATCATGTTTATCGCGCTGAAATCATGCGTTTTAAACCATATGAGTTTAAACTTCTGATATACGTTTTTCAGAGTGCACAGATCCGAAGCACACGGACAGAAAGCGGCCACCACACAGCGTGTGAGTACTAAACTAAGTTCTCATTCACACAAAGTTTACGTTAAAAACACACATGAGTTACAAAAACAGTCGGTTATGTCTGTGAAGGCAAACTGCTGGGAAATAAATCACATGTTTATTTTAGATCTAAATAGTGTTCTGTGCTCGTCTGTGCAGCCAAAGACAGAACAGTTAGCATGTTTTGCTCAAACTTTCGCCATGGCATTAAAGCTAGTACACCGTTGTCGCTTGTGAAAACACAATAACGGCACCGTGGGGGTAAACTTACAGATTAAGGGGCAGTAATATTATAATGAGATCCCTTTGCCACGTCACGTTTTCTCCGACGCTTAATGAAGCTAAAGCTCCAGTGCTCCACACGCAGTTTAGTCGGTACGGCAACTCTATTTCAGGAAAACACAGATATACAGAGCAATTACTGAGCTTCAGACAGGACATTAGTATACTTTAGGAATTTAAAATGGTTATTCATGTGTGTTCATGTGACTCACGTTTCACAGATCATGTTCCAAAACATGATATCATCTGTGATCCAGGGGTTGCTGGGAAGACATCCTTGCATTATTGGGTCATGGGGCTGGTACTGCTCACAATACTTAACGTAACTGCACACACACACACACACACACACACACACACACACACACACACACACACACACATGCGTAACGCCCGCACAA
>NW_015551154.1:73574-80369 GCF_001515605.1 Sinocyclocheilus anshuiensis | reverse complement strand
GGCTGGGACGGGAGAACAGGAAACACATCTAACACCTCTGATTCTCATGCTAATGAGACGAACCGGCCAATCCGCCGCTGATATTTCACGCCCGCACACATCCGTGCAAATTACAATTGTGTGTTCGTGCGAGTGTGTGTGTGTGCAATGGATCCTGGTTGGTTGCTATGGCAACACACACACACACACACACACACACACACACACACACACACACACACATGCGTAAGGCCCTCACAAAGGGTTATGGTAAGAGTTATTTTTAAAAGATACTTTGATAACAGTCCATTAGCTCTAGCCTGAAGACTTTGGCAGAGTAAAGACACACACACATTCAGTACCTCTCAAGGCAAATTGAGGACTTTACACGATTCCTCGCCAGGCTTAATCTGTTATGTTCAATCTAAAGCCGTTAAAAACATAAAAACACAAAAACACAAAAACAAGCTTGACAGGAGATAAATTTGGTTATATTTCACAGTACAGTGTGTGCTGCATATGGAAGGGATAATGTATAGTCAGCTAACTATACTTTTTACAAGAAAATATTATTATTACAGATTATTATTACAGATTCCTCTTATTTTTGGTAAAATGATAGGGTCAATAGGTTTTTGAAGAAAAAAACAGTAAAAACAGTGAAATGCTGAAACACTGTTACAATAAATAAACTGCTTTCTATTTTAATATATTTTAGAATGTAATTTTTTTTAATTATTTTGATTTATTTTAATTTTCAGCAGTCCTATGCATATATACATATACATACATATACATGTACATATAGACACACATATATATAAAGGTACACTTGGCATTCAAACTACTTACCTCTTTTTTGTAGAATTCTGCATTATTTTCTGAAATTTACAATGACAAAATACAAAATATCATCAAAATATATTAGCTTTCCTGAAATGTTGCCATTAAAACGAAATCTGTACAGTCACTGAACTTTCAGATCTTGCAATGGAATGAAATGACAGCAGGAAATGAGGCAATGTTTTAGAGATTACTTACTTGAACAAGGATGCAAGATAACAAAAAACAGAAATAAAGAGAAAAAAGCTGTAGATGATGCTTGAACATAAGAGATTCTGCTGTGAATGTTTGTTCATATATTTTTGAAACTTGCTCTGTCTGTGTGTATGTGGATTATGTGTTGTTGTGGATGTGGTTAGTTGTGTTGTGGTGGTCAGTTCACTCACCAGCTGCACTCGTGTGTTCATGGTTCTTCTCTCCGGTCCATTATCTATGCTGTCCAGTGTCCCCGGCTGAAAATGTGGTCAAAAAGAGATATACAGATCAATAACAACATTTGTTATTTGTTTCTAATGAAATGCATGTGCCAAGTCATTAGAAATGTGATCTCTGTATTCATGCTGGTATCTTTTGTAGAATTTTATAACATTTTTACAAAAGCATTTACTCTAAAATATCAATTGGTGTAACAAAGTAAATATGTGACCCTGGACCACAAAACCAGTCATAAGGGTCAATTTTTTTAAATTGAGATTTATACACCATCTCAAAGCCGAATAAATAAGCTTTCCGTTCCCAGCGACTTAAGACTGGTTTTGTGGTCCAGGGTCACACACACACACACACACACACACATATATATATATATATACACACACATTATATTTTAAATATTTTTTCACAACATTATTTTTTTTTAAATCATATTATTTCTCAATTATATATTTTTTCAACTACACAGTAAAAATTATTTTTCGAAGTTCCAAAGATTATTAGAGTACGTTTTACAAGACAACAGTATTTCAGTCTTTCTACTTCAAAATTCCATGTTTAATTCAATGTGTTACTACGTCATTTCTGTTATTTGTGAAAATGACTACCAATTTCAATAAAATTAATTTTTTTTTCAGTGTGGCGAACAAACCACTAGTGTCCAGTCTCACACACAGACAGCCACACGTACACTAAAACACACATAGTCACTTAGTAATAGTATATCCTCTTAAGAGCTCAGCCAAAAGATGGAACCATTAGCGATATACCAGCACACACACACACACACACACACACACACACACACACATCTGTCCATCCTTTGCACTCATGTGTGAGTATATTTTAAAGACACCAGTGTGTTCCACTCTTTTCTTCTGCCAGTATCTGCCCTCCCTTTCTTCCATTCTCCTCTCACTCTGTCCCCTTCCCCCTTTTTCCTTTGCTTTGCGATGCTTTTAACTGACTGGCTGAATATTTCATAAGCAGAAGCTGGATACAGATATGAGGACACGTGCAGGATGGGCACAGATGCTGTCGCTGCTTAAGCATCGTACACTGACTAATGCATTTGACATGATTTAAATTTCTATATCACACAGGAGATACATTAAAAAATAAGCAGGATGATAGTTTTCTGTTTATTTAACTTACGAACTGACAAAGATGGCAATCCTGATGGCAATACTATGGCACTCCAATGTACTTCAAAGAATACCATGGTATAAGTATTGCCAGCATTATTTACTTGATTTAAAATGATTTACAAATGTTGTATACGACTTATAACTATTCAAAAATGTATTTTGGATTTAATGATGAGGTCCATTTTGTGCTAGAATACCATGGTATAAGCATTGCCAGGGTGTTTTTCGTAAGTGTTATGAGTTTATAGAGTTCAGCACTTACAGGAGATCTGTTCACTAGCCAGTAAGCTTGTTCCTGACACTCCAGCACTATACGATCTGCTTTCCGACGCTGTTTTGATGCCCTTTAACACAAGAAAATGAACATATGGCAAATGCACGGATGTAAAGTACAACAACAACCCTCAGAAAATATTTTGTATTGTTTTTTTTATTGATTATTAATATTTCTTAGTGCATAAAACTTGAGTTTAAAAAAGATATTTAAATAAAATTCAGTGTTATTTTAGTATCATTGAGATCCTATTTCTGTTTTTATTAATATTACAAATCAGTTTTTATTTTTATATTTTCCATTTTCATTTTAAATTTGAATTAAAGTTTTGGTAATTCTGTTATATGTTTTTGTCATTTTTTTTTGTATTTTTTTTTTACACAGTTTTTATTCATTTTTATTTCTGTTTTAGTTTTTTAGCGTATCAAGTTAAACTAAATGAAAATGAGAAATGATCCCTTCGCAACTAGATGAAATAAAATACATACTTATATATATATATATATTCTTTTTTTTCATTAAACTTTTATTTTAGTAACAATTAAAAAAACAATTGTTTTAGTATTAGTAACTACAATAACCCTGCTAAAATTAAAGTAAAAAAGTTCAGCTAGGGGCCAATTTGTTAAGATTATTTAATGTAGTAAGCAGTTAAGTTCTAAATCTAAATCTAAATCTATTCAACTAATGTTGAGTCAAGTGTAATAAAATTGTTTATTTATTTATTTTATTTAAAAAACAACAACATAATATTCTAACATCAGTAGCTAAAAGTGTAGACATTTTTCACTTCAAATATTTAAATATACAGAAAAATATATATACGTATATTTTCATGGTTGTACGTACACTGTAAAAAAAAATCTGTGACATTTACGGTAAAATACTGGCAGCTGTGGTTGCCAGAACTTCACCGTTAAAAATATGGTAGAAACATTTTAGGTTTTACAGACTTAACTTAAATTCACAATAAAAAAAACGTATTTCATTAACTGATGTAATGTTAATAAACCAGCATATTGAAGTACTAATATCTGTTTTAAACCATTGAAATGCTGATAACCACCAAAAACAGGTGGTGATGAGAAAGTCACATGATGAATCAAAGCTCATCACAATCAGCTCTTCCAAAAGCTGAGAAGGAAAATACTAATATATATACATAGAAGGTGCACAGTGTCATTCACACAAACACTAAACACCATCATGGTAACACACATGATACTGAAATAATGCAATAAACATTAATTTAACAACATTAGATTTAAGATAAAACACTAATGTACACAACTGATAAGAAAAAACCAAGAAGAAACCGTTATTTCAACGAAAAAACATAAAATATGAAGTGTCATGCAGGGAATTCTGGGACTGTCAATTTACAGGTTTTCACTGTAAATTATACAATGACTTTTTCTTTTTCATCTCCAAAAACCGTAATTTTAACAGTATTTTACTGTAAAATTACATTAAATGTAATTACAGTTATTCACTGTATATAGTATGGAAACTTACTGATAACCAATTAACAGGTTTTTATTGTAGCCTTTTTACAGTCTTTTACTGTTAAAATCACAATAATTTTTTACAGTGTAGGTTACCTATTGGTGACATTTGCAGCATTATTTACTTGATTTAAAACGATTTACAAAATGTTTTATAATTATTCAAAAACTTACTTTTGATTTTAGTAATGAGGTCCATTTTGTGATAAAAAATAATCTTTTATGATTATTTTTTACACTTTGCTTTTATAATGCATGCAATAGAGGGCTAAATGTAATAGGCTGAAGGAAGCATTAAGTGTGTGTGTGTGTGTGCACGTTTAATGATGGAAAAGGAAAGTTACCTGAGCTGCTCTCTTGCCTGCATCACAACAAAGTCCCATGTGTGGTTGATACGTTTATGTAAAGCATTATAGCACTCCTAACAAAGAGAGAGATTGAGAAATGAACAACAGATCGCTCCACAGGTTCATGACTGCATTGTAGAGTCTTGTTTCTCTATGGTGTGACTGGCTTTTGACCTACATACCTTTTCATACTCAGTTAGTTCTCCTTGTTTTCGGATATTCTTCTTGGCCAAGTAGATTGCTAGAACACATATAAATAAATGTATAAAAAATATATATTTACCTTCTGAACCTGCTGTGAAATATCTCCTTTTGTATTCTTTGATGCAAATATATTTTAGTTTGCTACAACATTTGGTAAATAAATTTTTGTCAAGTTGGGCTTCACCATAGTCCAGTTCTGAAGCAGGCCAGCGTGTTGACATCCAGTAATATGGCATCTGATAAAGACAGAGATTAATTCAGATGTGCTGACTTTGAATATGGAAATGTAGCAACAGCTGATACGGCATGGCATTTTATTTAAATATTGTGTAAGTGTGAGTACATATAAATACCTGAAAGCGATAAGGTGAATCGTCAACTTTCAGAATCAGGTTTCTGGGCTCTTTTAAAGGGTAAATGTATCCGTACTTCACAAAGATTTGTCCAATGTGCAACGCCTCTAAATAAAACGGAGGGGGTAAAAATCATATACATAATACAACTAATACATAATAATTAACTAAATAATTAGATAAAAAAAATTGAATAATTATAAATCAAGTAAATAATTCTAAAAATAAAACCAAAGATTGCTAGTAAATTTCACAAATAATGACAAAGAAATGACAAGTAACCCATTGAATTAAACATGACATTTTTATATCCCCCCCAACATACTCCAATATCTTTGTTTTATTTACAACTTTTTGTTTTACATTTTTTTTGTACTTTATTGATAACAGATTTATTAGCTGGTTCAAGCTGGTCTTTAAATTGCTGACATGTTCCAAAAACCAGCTTGATTACCTGGTATAGTTTCTTTATTGCTGATCCAAGATGGTCTACCTATCTGCCAGATATTTTTATCCAGAGCAACTTACACTGCTTTTAAGCTATGCCTATTTTTTTAGTTCATGCATTATCTGGGATTCAAACCCATGACCTTAGCATTATTATACTGTGATCTAGTGTTTGAGCTACATGAAAACAGGTTAAAACTAGCTAGTTATTTTCCTACCACTCAGTTAACAAAGTCAACCAATGCTTTCTGGGGATAACATTATTTGAGAATACATGCATTTCAGTCTAATCATTGCCTACACATGGTGTTCCCTCACTGCAGTGCACAGATCTGCCAAACTCTCTGGAGTCTTGTTTATTTCAGACACAGCTGTGTGCAGCATTACTTGTTTATTAGGGCTTTCTGAACCACACAGCCTGTTCTCTGAGAGTGTGACATGTGTGCATTTCTTATTAAAAATCTTGCACACAACTCAGCTTACATTACATAAGATCTGACTTTAATTTAAAGCAACTTTAATAAGCAATTTAGCTCCCCAAGGTTGTGTGTGTGTGTGTGTGTGTGTGTGTGTGTGTGTGTGTGACAGTGTGTGTGTGTGTGGGCAAAGGTTAAACAATATCAAGCTTAACAAGATGTTTGTGTTTTCATGAAATGTATACAACCTTTAGCCTGAAGATTGTAGAGTGTGTGAGTTGGATTATGTAAAAATCCATTTGTCAGTGTGTTTGCTGTCTAGATGAGACGTGTTAAGCTCTGCAGGTGATGAGAAAACACAACTTCCTGATATTTCACAGTTTAACTGCTGTTCTGTTCATAAACCCCCCTTATATTCTGATATATGGATATCACAACTTCTTAACAAAAACCCTTTCCCCCCTTTCAGATTGCTTTAAATATCAAGATGGGTTTAATTTTTCAGTAGGCACATGGTACAGTAATTAAAACTAGATAAAAAAGTTCGTCTAGACAAACTTTAAGTTGGCTTGAGAAAGCCGGACCAGAAAGTTTAAAAAAGTTTGAAAAGTTAAAAAGTTTAAGAAGTTTAAAAAGTTTTAAGTTTGATGGTCTTCAGTCTGAAATAGTTTGAAGTTTAAAGTAGTTTTAAAAGCTTAAAGTTTGAATGTTTTGAAGGCAATACAGTCTGTCAGAGATAGATAGATAGATAGATAGATAGATAGATAGATAGATTCAGAGAATCAGATTATAGATAGATAGATAGAGTCAGATGATAGATAGACAGACAGACAGACAGACAGACAGA
>NW_015551154.1:61017-64411 GCF_001515605.1 Sinocyclocheilus anshuiensis | reverse complement strand
CAGGGTTTGTGTGTGTGTGTGTGTGTGTGTGTGTGTGTGTGTGTGTGTGACACACACAGGCTCTGACATGCACACAGTAAGTCTGAAATCATGATGGAGCTACAAGGCAACTTATGAGCATCTTTTTTTAATTTTATTTTGTAAATTAATTTCAAATGTATCACTTTTATGCACACAGTAAAACAGTGGTTTGTTACATTTTCTGAAGAAGAAAAAAATAATTGTTCTTGTCAATGCAAAAGTCACTGCCACATTAGTTTAATAATGACAACAACCTCTTTGTTCTTTGACAAAATATAGTTATATTGTAAGTTATATTAATGTCCTACCTTCATCAGAGATAGAACACTTTTTAATCAGCCATTCAACAATATCTGCACCTGTATAAAATCAAAGAATACTACAGTCAACATAAGCACACTGTATCTGACAAAACATTGATCTATCTATCTATCTATCTATCTATCTATCTATCTAGTAAGCACTTCACAGCACCAAGCTCATTAATATTAATATACATGTTCAAACAGCAGGAAGCTGCCATCACCAGCTTAGATAGAATAAGCATGGTTTTTCAGCAAACTACTGTTATATAAATGAGTTATATAAATAGGCAGAGTTTATTTCCTCACTTGAATAGATTTGGATAAATGTAGCATTACATCACTTGCTCATCAGTTGAGCCATGACTTCTGGCCAAAATATGACTTGTTTAGAACTTTTTTTTGCTTGTAAACGGTGCTTGAGCTGTGTATATGTCTCTCCTGATTCAGATGAGAAGACTTTTTCACTGGAGAAAGCATATTATTGATTGAGAACTATTTTAGCCAGAATCAACGGTTTGAAGTTAAAAACGTCTTAGTGACGGATTTACAAGTCAATAATTGATGAGTTGTGTGGATTATTGTGATGTTTTTATCAGATGTTTGGACTCTCATTCTGACGGCACCCATTCACTTGCAGAGGATTCATTGGTGGGTAAGTGATGTAATGCTACATTCTCCAAATCTGTTCTGATGAAGAAACAAACTCATCTACATCTTGGATGACTTGATGGTGAGGAAATTTTCAGCAAACATTCATTTTTGGGTCAACTGTTCCTTTAAGTGATTTTGACCTGTAATTATCTTTGATTTGCCAAAGAAAGTAATTTGTTCATTTACTCGTAGCCCCGTGTCCTCTGAGAGACCAGAGCAGGCGCAAAACATGCACTGTTAGACTAATTAATAGCAAGAAAAATTAGCACAGAGACTGAAAGCACACACAGGAATCTAATTTCACTGCGCAAGCTTCTATTGATTCTCTGTCCTCATGCGCACTCAAGACTTTCCAAGATGGATGCATGGATACTTTGCTGTTAAATGCCAACTTTTTCCACAGTAACAATAGGGAAATATTCTAGTCATGCCTCAGCTGTCTCTCTAATCGTGCCATAACATGTCAGGGGCTGGAAAATACTCAGAACAGTCATGTCCATTTGGGATTATCAAGAGAGTGTGAGTGAAGCTTGAAGTTTGATGCAGTCATGGAGAAAGAGAGAGAGAAAGAGCAAGAGAGAGACTCACCAGTCATTGCGTGTGGTATGACCGTAATAAGGAGACACTGGTTGCGCAACTTGATGCCCATATCAGGATCCTGCATGGATATGATCATGCGCTCCATCTGTATTTGGGCACACATGAAATATATGTACTTTTAAAAATTCCTTTATCACACCACACAACTATTTGCAAAGTGCACAAAAGCTAAAATATGCTTAAAAGTGCGAAAAGCATAAAAAAATAAAATAAACCTCTACACATTCCCTTATAAACAAATAAATTAAAAAAACAATCTTGAATATATTTTTTAATCTGTTTATTCAAAATAAACAGATAAAAAACATCAGGATGCACCTCTAAATAAATACTAACTTTATTTTTTTTCAGTCAAATATTATAACAATTTTTATACATTTTTATTATATAAAATTTCACAAATTAATAAGTTGTTTAAATGCTAAAGAAAACAGCAAAAGCATCAACACGATAAACATAACAGGAGGAATTGGATGACTTGTTGGTTTGTTTTTAAAGAACTGCTGTTATATAAACCAGTTATATAAGTAGCCTAAGAAAAAGCAAACACAACTTTAATTTCGTCTTTTAGGACTTTAACACATTTTTTTAGTAATGCGAGGAAAGTTCCTATAGTCTTACAGGCAACAACTGTAACATTATGAAGCTCTGGCTCGTTTACAGCAGATGTAAGACTGTAAGAGCTAAATGAATATACATCTTAGGGTCTCACCTTAGTCAGACAGAGCATTTGCTGTCGCTGCACTCCGTCCTGACTGAGTGTGTCGATGGTCATGTTGACGGCTGCTCGGCTGCTGAAGTTGAAGAGAGCTGAACGATGCTTATACTGATGCTGGAGAGTCTGCTGTCCTGTCAGAGAGGCGATGGGGTGGCGCTACATTCGACTACATGTGTCATAATCAGGTACGAAATAGCGCCTCCCTGTGGTGATTGATTCAAATTGAAACAAAATCAAACAGATAGTAGCTACTTCAGCTTCACATTTTTAGTTATTTGTTTATATATTGTAACATAAAAGTAAAGGGGAAAGTGATTATTTTAGGCGGGCAGTCGTGGCGTGTAACCCAAAGCATGGCTTAAAGTTCTCCGGCGTGCGGCGGAAAAAAAGTCGTCCTACATTTAAAAACACTTGTTGATACCACGTTCGAGTTAATACATCAACATATTTCTAAATATGCGATTTATTGTACATCGCGATTTCAAAATAAAAGTTTCTGACTTTGCATGTGGCCAAATATTAAAATTAAATGAATTTAAACGTCGTTGAATCACACGAAACATCACCAAGCCGTTGGCGCCCTCTGCAGGTATTTGTTATACTATAGGCATTACATTGTGTATTTAATAGTGTTGTTTAATAAAACCATGTACTTGGTTTTAATACTTTATTTGAGGCCAATTATTATTTCCTCATCGTTACTTTATATATAAATACAGTCATATTAAAGCCTGTTTTTCCCCTTAGTTCTATTTGTATTACTAAAAAATATCAGATTACTCACTTGTCGAAATAATCAGATTACTGATTAGCAAAATAATCATTAGGTAAACACTAGATTAGTTAAAAAAAATTCTAAATACAACTGCATCGTTTTACTTTTTGTGATTAAAAGACACATATTTTGTCATTTGAAAATTTCTTAAAGTATTAAAACATTGTCTCATTCTAGTGCACCAATTATCTGCATTTTGTCTCACCTTGTGAGCTAAGCGTATCGTCACATCCCTAGTGTCTATGAGCATGATAAAGCTCATCATTTTCCAAGTGTATGATATAGCTTTCATTCTTCAGGTCAATCATATATTCATGAAAAAAA
>NW_015551154.1:56175-60000 GCF_001515605.1 Sinocyclocheilus anshuiensis | reverse complement strand
CCACCCACATCCCTCTGATCAGCATGTGGTACATTATATTACTATAATTAAAAATCTTTTTGGAAAATTAACAGTTTCTTACAAACTTATGTGCTTTGATAAAATACACAGTTACAACTTCTGTGGGGTGTGAAGAAAAAGTAATGTTACTAGTAGTGTAACTAATTACTGTTGCCGGAAAGTAATAAGTAACAATATTACTTTTGAAAGGAGTACCTAGTAATGAGTAATTTATTACATTCTTTGAGTAACTAGCCCAACACTGATTGTCACACCCTTAGTGTCTATGAGCGTGATAAAGCTCATAATTTTCCAAGTGTATGATATAGCTTTCATTCTTCAAGTCAATCATATATTCATGAAAAAAACATCAGTTTGAATAAGGAAAACGATAACTTTGCCATAGTATCCTTTCAAATATTATAGTTGCCACAGTCATTGCATTCTTTGCATGTGCTGCACTTTATTTGTACCATTTTGTTTTATTAGTTTATTTATTAGAATTTGAAAGATAATAACAATATTGATTAATAAGTGAGATCTGATTTTAGTCCTTGAAAACCAAAAAAGAAGTGCAAGGACCATTTGGACCATTTTAATGTTTTTGTTGTTGTTATTTGAACTGAACTGTAGTTTTCTGTAGTAAACTTTCTTTGTATATTTTCTATTTAATATTCATTTCCTAGTATTTAATTTACCATTATTTCTTTTGAACAAAACAATTTCAGAAATGTCCTGTTTTAGATTGTAGGTCATCTTGTACGCTGTCAAGGACAAAGCTAACCAGCAAAACTTGATATCAAAAGCATCCTAAATGTTACATGTGTTTGCACCATATTGTAGTGAGTAACCTTTCTTGGTATTGCTGTTTCAAATATCCCACCATAATCTGTAGTCTGGGCCTGTCAAGGGCTAATGGCAATGGCAGATACGTTACTAATTAGTTTAAAGGAAAATCATTTTCTTGTTTTGTTTGCCAAATAACCCTGTGTATGTGTCCGCCCCCGCAACCCCCAAGCTCTGGAAAAAAGTTCATGCTCAGGATTTTTTTTTGCTTTAACCCCTGCCAAAGGTCGCAGGTTCGAGTCTCGGTAGTCAGTACCGGCAGGGATTGTAGGTGGTGGGAGTGAATGACCAGCGCTCTCTTCCTCCTTCAATACCATGACTGAGGTGAGACCCTTGAGCAAGGCACCGAACCCACAACTGCTCCCCGGGCGCCGCAGCAAAAATGGCTACCCAAAAATGGCTCAGGGTGTGTGTGTGTGTGTGTGTGTTTGTTCACTATTCACTGCTGTGTGTGTGTGCACTTGGATGGGTGAAATCCAGATTCCGAGTATGGGTGTCACCAGGGGCGGTTCCGAGGGTTAGCCCAGAGACATCCATGTATGTGTCACGCTTATATATATATATATATTTACATTGAGTAAGTGGCTTTAAAAAAAAGCCAAGTATAAGCCTAATTAAACATGCAGGGTTCTATACACTTCTTTATTTATTTCTAACACTTGCACATTACACTGCACTTACAAATTGCATAAATAATATTATGAGATTAATGTTTTAAATATAAAAACGGCTATATAGAAATAAAATGCTAGAAAAAATTGAATAATACTTTTAAATGTGAAACTAAAATTACCAGTAGGTGGCAGCAAACCACTGTCCTAATAAGTGAGTCACTGAGTCATTTATTCAATGGATTCTTTCAAAACGACTGATTCATTCAGGAAAGAAGTAAGAAGGTTTTTATGAATGGATCAGTGAATCATTGAATCTCCCGATTTGTTCAAAAACACAAATTCATTCAGTAAGGAACACCGCTGTGCGCTGCTGCAGAGACGCTCAACATGGCTTTGTTTGGAACCATTTTCTTTAGTGAAATAGAGCAAAAAAGACAATATTGTCTCTACAATTTAAATAACGTACTATTTATATTTTGTTCATTGAATTGTTGCCCTGACACGAAGAAAAGTCTGCCACAGACCATGCTAACCAAACCGTTTATATGATCGCTCTAAATGCGTGTGTCCTAGGAAGACATGGCAGCATATAATTATATGATTAAATATCTATATTTGTTGCTTTACAGTGACAGTGTTAAATAAAAAATTATTGTTTATTGAATTCAATGTCACATTTGTAATCATGGTAATTTTTGGAGAAAAACGGCACTCTTCGTGTGAAATTGAATAACTATATGAAGTGGTATAAATATATACATTTTCTGCCATCATGTCTTGAATTTGTGATCATTCTAGATGCATTTTAATAGACTGAATCATGCAGTGAAAGAAAACACAGTAAATGCGCACACGCACTAGTCTAGACTTCACGTAATGTATGCGTGCGCTCTGTAGGGATGTTTTGAATGGTTTTTGCAAAATACTCGATAATGTCAAATCGCACATCGTTAAAACAACAATTACGATATTATCGCAGACGATAAATATCGCACACCCCTAACTGCACTTACAAATTGCATAAATAATATTATGAGATTAATGTTTTAAATATAAAAACGGCTATATAGAAATAAAATGCTAGAAAAAATTGAATAATACTTTTAAATGTGAAACTAAAATTACCAGTAGGTGGCAGCAAACCACTGTCCTAATAAGTGAGTCACTGAGTCATTTATTCAATGGATTCTTTCAAAACGACTGATTCATTCAGGAAAGAAGTAAGAAAGTTTTTATGAATGGATCAGTGAATCATTGAATCTCCCGATTTGTTCAAAAACACAAATTCATTCAGTAAGGAACACCGCTGTGCGCTGCTGCAGAGACGCTCAACATGGCTTTGTTTGGAACCATTTTCTTTAGTGAAATAGAGCAAAAAAGACAATATTGTCTCTACAATTTAAATAACGTACTATTTATATTTTGTTCATTGAATTGTTGCCCTGACACGAAGAAAAGTCTGCCACAGACCATGCTAACCAAACCGTTTATATGATCGCTCTAAATGCGTGTGTCCTAGGAAGACATGGCAGCATATAATTATATGATTAAATATCTATATTTGTTGCTTTACAGTGACAGTGTTAAATAAAAAATAACCTAAATTCAAAAATAACAAAATCGGTTTTACAGCATAAGTTATACACTTACAAACACCTGAAGCAGCTTTTGTAACTTTTATCGCTGATTGGCCAGTTTACATGTCAATCAGAAGTACGAGCCTCAGTGGGCGGGTCTTGTCGAGAGTGAATGACAATGCAAGCAGAATGCAAGTAGACACTGTTGGATGTGCAGAGAGCAAATCTGCGGTAGGCTACTAATAGAAATTATTTTAATGCGCATGAAAACTCAGTGATGATTCATAAAGAGCATAGTAAAAGCATTCGGTGCTTGACTGAAAACAAAGGGGGCTTCAGCCCCCTTAGCCCACCCCTAGCGCCACCCCTGGGTGTCACCATACTTGGCCACATGTCCTTTCCTTTCCTTTCCTTTTTCAGGACCGAGTTTGGGCAGCCCTGCTATATACCATTGGTCTCAAACTCAATTCCTGGAGGGCCACAGCTCTGCACAGTTTTGCTCCAACCCTAATCAAACACACCTGATCCAGCTAATCAAGGTCCTCAGGATCACTAGAAACTTCTAAGCAGGTGTGATTTGGAGCTGGTTGGAGCTAAACTCTACAGAGCTGTGGCCCTCCAGGAATTGAGTTTGAGACCACTGCAAGTATATACTGTTTGGAGTCACTGGACAGTATCTCCAGTACGCAGGTGGCGCTGATCAGCCGCGCTTTTCTTTACTCAACCGAGTCTACAATGTCCTTTACTGGGTTCCGTAGTTATTTTGTGATGAACAAGTTTCACATTGT
>NW_015551154.1:45796-55497 GCF_001515605.1 Sinocyclocheilus anshuiensis | reverse complement strand
ACTGATTTATGTCTTTCATATTTCTCATTTTCTCAGTTTGGCTGCTGCTTGTATTTAATGTTGTAGTTTCTCTTCTCCAGCAGAGATGAGTGATTTTCGGCATGCATTGCTGCGGCGTGATCCGCTGAGCGCGGCTAAAGAGGTTCTGTATCATCTGGACATCTCAAATTGAATAACTATATGAAGTGGTATAAATATATAAATTTTCTGCCATCATGTCTTGAATTTGTGATCATTCTAGATGCATTTTAATAGACTGAATCATGCAGTGAAAGAAAACACAGTAAATGCGCACACGCACTAGTCTAGACTTCACGTAATGTATGCGTGCGCTCTGTAGGGATGTTTTGAATGGTTTTTGCAAAATACTCGATAATGTCAAATCGCACATCGTTAAAACAACAATTACGATATTATCGCAGACGATAAATATCGCACACCCCTAACTGCACTTACAAATTGCATAAATAATATTATGAGATTAATGTTTTAAATATAAAAACGGCTATATAGAAATAAAATGCTAGAAAAAATTGAATAATACTTTTAAATGTGAAACTAAAATTACCAGTAGGTGGCAGCAAACCACTGTCCTAATAAGTGAGTCACTGAGTCATTTATTCAATGGATTCTTTCAAAACGACTGATTCATTCAGGAAAGAAGTAAGAAAGTTTTTATGAATGGATCAGTGAATCATTGAATCTCCCGATTTGTTCAAAAACACAAATTCATTCAGTAAGGAACACCGCTGTGCGCTGCTGCAGAGACGCTCAACATGGCTTTGTTTGGAACCATTTTCTTTAGTGAAATAGAGCAAAAAAGACAATATTGTCTCTACAATTTAAATAACGTACTATTTATATTTTGTTCATTGAATTGTTGCCCTGACACGAAGAAAAGTCTGCCACAGACCATGCTAACCAAACCGTTTATATGATCGCTCTAAATGCGTGTGTCCTAGGAAGACATGGCAGCATATAATTATATGATTAAATATCTATATTTGTTGCTTTACAGTGACAGTGTTAAATAAAAAATAACCTAAATTCAAAAATAACAAAATCGGTTTTACAGCATAAGTTATACACTTACAAACACCTGAAGCAGCTTTTGTAACTTTTATCGCTGATTGGCCAGTTTACATGTCAATCAGAAGTACGAGCCTCAGTGGGCGGGTCTTGTCGAGAGTGAATGACAATGCAAGCAGAATGCAAGTAGACACTGTTGGATGTGCAGAGAGCAAATCTGCGGTAGGCTACTAATAGAAATTATTTTAATGCGCATGAAAACTCAGTGATGATTCATAAAGAGCATAGTAAAAGCATTCGGTGCTTGACTGAAAACAAAGGGGGCTTCAGCCCCCTTAGCCCACCCCTAGCGCCACCCCTGGGTGTCACCATACTTGGCCACATGTCCTTTCCTTTCCTTTCCTTTTTCAGGACCGAGTTTGGGCAGCCCTGCTATATACCATTGGTCTCAAACTCAATTCCTGGAGGGCCACAGCTCTGCACAGTTTTGCTCCAACCCTAATCAAACACACCTGATCCAGCTAATCAAGGTCCTCAGGATCACTAGAAACTTCTAAGCAGGTGTGATTTGGAGCTGGTTGGAGCTAAACTCTACAGAGCTGTGGCCCTCCAGGAATTGAGTTTGAGACCACTGCAAGTATATACTGTTTGGAGTCACTGGACAGTATCTCCAGTACGCAGGTGGCGCTGATCAGCCGCGCTTTTCTTTACTCAACCGAGTCTACAATGTCCTTTACTGGGTTCCGTAGTTATTTTGTGATGAACAAGTTTCACATTGTCAGTTGTGGGCGATATACATTTGCAGATTGAGAGAAGCTAGTGTAACGAGTCTAATTATTAATCCAGGTAAGGGTGTTGTAAGTATGAATATGTTATGTAGTGTGAACCAAGGAAACATTTGGCAAATTAAGGAACCGGTGATGCAGCAATCGCGCTGTGTAAACTGCATCGCTTTAGACTATGTGTGTCACTCACCATAGAGAATAATGATTGACAGTTTTCGATTAACACATTCATAATTCATTAAGAGGTATTTTAATACGTTTCAATTCGTTTTTCTACAGACACATTATATTCAGAGCCTCTCTTTTCACTTTTTTTTCACATTTATTTTTAAATGACACGCCTTACAACAAAATAGTGCGGTACCAGTACAGTTACTGTAGAAGACTGTACTATAAACGCCAGGGAAGGAAAATATACCATGGTATACTCTAGTATTATCTAAAAAAACCACGATAAATGGCCAGAATCTATGGTATTACCATAATGCATGTCAAACAAACATAGTATTACCACGATGCATGTCCAGAAATAATGCATACAATTATATATATTACTTCTCCAGCAGAGATGAGTGATTTTCGGCATGCATTGCTGAGGCTTGATCCGCTGAGCGCGGCTAAAGAGGTTCTGTATCATCTGGACATCTCACTGGGCAGCGCTCTGCAGAGCTCCACTGGCCCCACGCCTGGACTAGAGAAGAGCATGGTGGAGCTGGTGGAGGAGTTCATCTTTCATGTCCCTAAAGACAGGAACATCCAGCCTAAGGTGAGGCACAGAAGTATTAAGTCTGCTTTGGTTTAAAGGAAAGAACTGTATGTAAACATGTAATGCCATGGTCCATGGTGTTCTTTAACATAGAGACCTTAAATCATCAACATTCATAAACCACTGCTATTATGAAGAAAAGCAAGCATGGGCTGCTGCGTGCATGGTTTGGCATGGTAGAATGCGAGCAAAGAGTGCTCCCTTTATAATCACTAAAAAGCTGACATCTCAGTTCATCGCGATCTCACAAAGCTCTGTTATAACGCAATGAATATAAGCACAATGAATCTTTCATAATGTCTACACTTTGTGTGTTACAATGAGAGGATTCATGAGCACACAAATTTCAGCACTGCACAAGAACTCCAGCGTTTTGAGCGGTGAGCGGATTCTAACTTAAACACCTCTGATTGGCCATTGCGTTCCAGAAATCAACAGATATGTCTGTGATTGGCTACATTGCTCAACGCTGCAAAAACGTGTTATAAATAGAAACTCAAGCTGTGCCTGAAATCGCTCACTCATTCACTCATTCACTAATCCCTATATAGTGTATGGGAGTTGAGTGCACTATATCAGAAAGAAGTGAACAAAATGAAGTGAGCGAAATCTTCGTCACATATGAACATTTATATTACATGTTAAACTCTCATTCACACTCGCTTGCTCTCGCTATCTCTTCCAGCTTGTCAGTCCTCTCCACATTGGATTATGGGAAATAGTGCTTCAGCGAATGTACATCAGTTGTACACTCGAGATCAAAGAGGATTGTGGGTAAAATGTAGTGAACGAATGTAGGGAATTAACTCGTTCACTCAGAATTTTATTATAGTTATTTTCAAAGCTTTCAATGTTCTCTCATTAAAAAAGAACTTAAATAATGTTTATTAGTTCTAACAAATAAGCTCAAAGCGAACCAAAATGAAAAAAAATTATTTGATTAGAATTTCTAAACGGGAGAGACTTGGTGTTTCAAAACGAAAGGAAATGTATATTGTATTGGCTATCGGCCAAATGATTCGAAAAATATAGGCAAAAATCTAATATCGTGCATCCCTACTTTGAAGTTTCTTATGCTCACTAAGCCTGCATTTATTTGATCACAAATGCAGCAAAAACAGTAATACTGTGAAATATTATTACAATTTAAAGTACATAACTGTTTTTTTTTTGTAATATATTTTAAAATGTAATTTATAGAAATAATTCTCAGATGCTCATGTGGTGATCAAGAAACATTTCTTATTATCAATGGTGAAAACTGTTTTTGTGGAAACTGTGATATATCTTTTTCATCATTTTTTCATTGATTGGAAAGTTAAAAAAGAACAGCATTTATTTGAATTAGATTTTTAATTTTTTTGTAAAGATTATAAATGACTTCTCTCTCAGTTTTGATTAATTAAATGTATCCTTGTTGAATAAAAGTCTTTCTGTAAAATGTCCGTAAAATCAAGTGAATGGTGTGTTGTGTTTGACTCAGAGGATGAGCTGCATTCAAGAACTGCAACTGCTGGAGATCATGTGCAGTTATTTCCAGGAGCAGAGCAAAGATGCAGTCCGACAGATCATTTTCTCCGCCCTCTTCAGTCTCCAAGGCAACAAGGCTGATGAGAGCCGCATGGCCATGCTTGGGAAGCTAGTTTCTATGGCGATAGCCGTGTGTCGGGTGCCCATTCTAGAGTGTGCAGCCACCTGGCTACAGGTGTGTGATATATATGTGTGTGTGTGCCTTGAGTTCAGTGTTTTAATGTTAATTCATGGTTTCTTTGGAGCATGGTAACTCAGTTTAATAGATAACTGGTTCAGAATGCTTATTGTGAGTTTCACAAAAACTACCAAGAAAGGTGTTATTAAAGGTGTATTATTTAGTACTATTATAGCATTTATTAATAATAACTTTATTAATAATAAATAGCTTTATTTTTAGATTTTCAGTTTTCATTTTAATTTTAGTTTGTTTTAGTAATTCTGTGCTTTTTAAAATATATATTTCTATTAAGCTTTTATTTACTTTGGTTTCAGTTTTTGTTTTAGTAATTTTAGCACTTCCACTTAAACTTTTTTTTTTTTTTTAACCAAGGGATTATTTCTAATTTAAGTTTTAATCTAATATTTTTCAGCTTTCTTTCAAGTTTAATTGTAGTTGTAACGCTTTTTAATAGTTGTAGTTTTAATTACCAGTAACAACACTGTTCAAGAAATATATTGTTTAAATAGTATATTGTATTTTTACGTCATGGTAGTATTTGTTATATTGTCGTTAATATATGCTTTTTTTAATGCAAAAAATGAATGTTAGAAGAATGTTAGTTTTAAGTGGATAAAATGTGACCTGACAGCTTTTGAAACATTTCTGATGGTTTTTGTGTAGCGCACACACTCTGCGTGGTGTGTGCGTTTGGCTCAGGTGCTGATGGATGATTACTGCACACTGGTGCCGTGTGCCATCTCTACCCTGCAGAACATCTGTTCAGCCAGTCCTCGCTTTTGCTGTCAGCTCATCACTGCAGTAACGGCTCTCTATGACTTCTCCTCAGGTACCATTTTTTGTTTTTGTCAACAACTTAAAAAAAAAACAATTATCAGTCTACTTTATTAATTATGTAGTGAATATTATAAAATACTGAATGTATGTTATTATAATATTAAGGTCCTTAAAAATATAAAATATTAACTACAAAAAAAAATAAATACAATATTGTAAGTTATTTGTAATATATTTGATATTGTCACTTGTAGATGAGTTAACTCCGCCCCCTGCACTCTTGGAGATGCTGGTTGGTTGGATCACAGAAGATCCCAGACTGCTGCTCCTCACCTTTATCAACACACCCCTCAATTCCAGTTTGCCGTTAGGTTGCCTTGAGATCACGCCTCTTTTGGGTCTGCTCCGGTGGTGTGTGAAAGCTCCGTTAGCTTATGAGAGAGGCCCAAAGTTGGCTTTGACCAATGGCCATGGAGAAAGTGAAAAAGGGACAGCGTATGAAGAGCTGTACTCTAAACTGCACCTGAGTGTTCTTCAAGTCTTTCTCATGCTGCAGGTGTTGTATTTATTGCAACTTTAAAAGGCCATTCAGTATTAGATTATATAATGTGTTTTTATTTAAACTCCTACAGGTCCACCTGACAGAACAGAGTTTGATTGGTCGGCTAGCTGTGCTTCCAGTGGAGTCTGTTGCCACGCTGATAGAGGAAGTCAGCCGTCTGTGTGAGAAGCTCACGCCCCTCCCTGCTGCCAATCATATCCAGCTGGCACTGGATAGGCTGGCCCAAGCTCTTCAGGTCGCCATGGCAACAGGAGCACTTCTGTGTGCCAGAGGTAAGTGATGCTTACTTCATAATAGCCTGTTGACTCCATGATACACTGGGCAACTTTTTGAGCAATGTTGCCGGGCAACTTTGGGCAATGTTGCTGTCAATGGGCAACCAGGTGAGACACAGGGCCCACGACTGATCTAAAGTATCCAGATAGAAATTTGTTACCCATTCTCAATGGGAAAGTGCCCAAGCAACATTGCTCAAAAAAAGTTGCCTGGGAAAATTGCTCAAAAAGTTGCCCCATGTACCATTTGTGTTTAGATCCGAAAAGAGCAGCATTTCAGTGATGTCATTTCCTGTCATATGGTTTATTCCTCAGAGGACCTACGAACTTTGTGCTCCAGACTTCCTCACAACAAGTAAGTCACTGATCACACGGAAGGTGAAACCTGATCATGCAGATTTGAATATTAAAATGATATTGAATAATTTGTGGCCATTTTAAGATTAGCACAAGCCCCTATACATACATTGATGAATAATGATGAATGAAGTATTTTATGCTGGTCTATTTATATTATGTTTTATTACATGTGATACAGTAGATGATATATATCTATATCGACATCTCCATCAACCATTCAGAAACCTGAATCGGTAACTCACTATTTTTGTGAGCATTGAGTAGTAAGTTTGCTTTGTGTTGCAGTCTGTTACAGCTTGTGATGTCCGGTCCAGTAGTGCAGCCTCCACCTCACAGCGGACCCTTCCAGCCCAACATGTACCCACACATCCACCCGGGTCGACCCTCTGTGCTTTCTCCCCACAGTCCACACCAGTCCGCCCTCCCCTCCCCCCACAGCCCGCACCCCGTACTGTCACCGCACACCCCACACCCAGCTCTGTCCCCACATCGCCCGCTAACGGCCCACGCCGCACACCCTTCTCTCACTCCACACGCCTTCCATCCTGCTGCCATGGCCTTTCCATACCGGCCCATTCATTAACCAGCAATACAGGACTTTTGGACTACTCTGCTTCCTCTTGGGATGAGAACACACAGTTTTTGTTTTATTTTATATTAGAGAATCTTCAAAACTTTTG
The DNA here is from genome assembly GCF_001515605.1 of Sinocyclocheilus anshuiensis. Classification (NCBI taxonomy): domain Eukaryota; kingdom Metazoa; phylum Chordata; class Actinopteri; order Cypriniformes; family Cyprinidae; genus Sinocyclocheilus; species Sinocyclocheilus anshuiensis. Next base: position 48,552 of record NW_015551154.1, on the reverse strand, counting down.
GTTTGAACTTGTAGTCACATGTTTGGCTTGGTCAGGTTATATGGTCTTGTGTATCATAAATTGGGATATGCATTGTATCATTTTAGGTTTGATAAGGACTTTAAAAAGCACTTGTACAGATTGATGCAGTCATACCTTTTAAACAATAATATTGTACAAACCATGAAATATATATTTGGAAAAGTGACATTTGTGGTTATTTAATGGACAGTTTAAATGGCAAATCAGTTTTTAATAAGCAATTAGTAACAAACGAGCAAAAAACAACAAAATATCAGTTTAGTAAATACTTTTATTCATCAGTCTAAAATGTGCATGCGAGTAGGTTATGAAAATTGAGAATTGCAATTTTATTTTTTCAAATGTGTTGCAAATAAAAATAAGAACCTCTTTGTTTTACACCTTTTATGCGTTTAGCTCAGAATATGTACAGTACTCTTTCTTACGGTGTTGAAGTCATACATGTGAAATATACGCACCAATATCATATCCATACAGAATATATTTCCTGTTTATTATAGTGTTTGCATTCACTTATTTTACTTAAGCAAGCAGATTAACAACACTTCCAACCAAGAACTATTGGTTTTGTCAGGAAATTAACTAAGTCAGTTTAATTTGAGCAAAAATCGATCAATTCTAAGATAATAAAGCCCTTTGTCTTGATGTCTTTTTAAATTCCTCTTATGAAAATGAGACTTCAATTGTTGCACCTTCACCATTAATTTTAGTTAAGAAGTTAGTCCAGCCCACACCTATCTTTATTAATCACTTTTGCTCCTGATAAAAAAACAGTAATCCTTAACACATGTACAGTAACATTTTATGAAACCCATCCTGTCTTAACTGAATGATATCTGTCTTTTAATTTGGACCAAAGTGTTTAATAAAAATAAGAGTTTAAAGTGTATATTGTCCAGTACTGACATGACTTAAGGCACAGATGTTCAGACATAATCACTGCACCAGTCAGTTCCTTAAACCTGTAAATAATGCATCAGATTACATATAAAATGAACACGTACAGATGTACTGTATGTACCAAGTTTATCCAGTACCTGTCATGAGGTACAATCATTGAAATACACAAAGACAATAATGGCTTAGACATTTCAAGTGAGACTCCTATTCATAATTTCATAGTTCATGGACGTTGTAGTCTTCTACTATACTTCATTCTAGATGGCAGAGGTCTTTCAGTTGAAGGAGAGCTCCTTGCAGATCCTCAGTGTGTCCTCAGGTGACTTGACCTCATGACCGATTGTTCTGGGGTCTACAAAGATTTCATAATCGTTTCCCCCCTGTTTGGGAAAAAAAAAACATCACAAAACTGCTTAATGCAAGCAAGTCTGGGAATTTTATGCAATAGCATGTGTGCATGAATGCATGAATACTACTGTTAGTCAAGATAGCATCACAGATTTTGGGCTCACAGGCATAGTTTTGTCTCCAAAGAAATGGATGCGCTGGTATGAGTCTTTCTCTACAATTCCCAGACAGTAGCGCTTATCCCAGCCTTCTGGAAACACATCAAAGCTGATCTGCCCACCTGCAGAAAAAAACATACATATGAATACATTATGTATATATTATTAACTAGACAACCACATATACTGTACATAAAAAGTTACGAACCAATGGAGAAAGCTAGTCCTTTCCCAGCAAACTCTTCTTTTAAAACGGAGACAAACTTTTCTCTAATTTTCTCCTTCTGCATAATAAGAACATTAAAAAAGTCAATCAACCTTTAATGACATCCTTTGAAAAGACAATGGCATGTGTTGATGAATACATTAAAAAAATTACCTTATCAAGTTCAAAAAATTCGATTCTTTCCTCTTGGCTGCAGCTTCGACCAATTGGAGAGACATTCAGCATTCCATTACGGAATTCAATAAATGTGCCTCTGAGATGAAGTAAAAATACCGTTAAGTATTATGGTTGCAAAAAAAGATGTGTATAAAAAAAGTGTATAATATATATGTGTGTGTGTGTGTGACACTTTTTCACACCACTGTGTGTGTGTGTATATATATATATATATATATATATATATGCAATTATATCATGATATCATTGTATTTGAGTAAAATATATTTACATCATTCAAAACTAAGTAAGATTTTTATTTATTTATTTAATACAGCAAAACAGTAATAAGTGAAATATTATCTTTTAAAATGTAATTTATTTTTGTATGTCAAAGCTGAATTTTAAGCAGCCATTAATCCAGTCTTCAGTGTCACATGATCTTTCAGAAATCATTCTAACAGTGTTGCCAAGTTTACATATTTCTTCAGGAATTGGGCTACTTTTATATTGTTGATAGCCTATTTCCCCTGGAACGCGATTGGTCTGGTTTTAGCCATGATTGGGCTAGTTTTGTTACGCAGACCTGGCCAACCCTGTTCTAATTTGTTGATTTTATACTCAAGAAACATTTCTTATTATTATCACTATTGAAAACAGCTGTGCTGCTTGATATTTTTGTGGAAACCATAATCATTTTTTTTCAGGATTATCTGATGAACAGAAAGTTTCAAAGAACACCATTTTTTGGACATAGAAATCTTTTGTGACATTATATAATCTTTATTGTCACTTTTGATCAATTTTTAACGTGCTAATTGCTGAATAAATGTATTAATTTCTTTAAAGGGGTCATATGATGCTATTTTAAAGATCATTATTTTGTGTATTTGGTGTAACAGAATATGTTGACATGCTTTAATGTTCAAAAAACACATTATTTTTCA
>NW_015551154.1:35819-45588 GCF_001515605.1 Sinocyclocheilus anshuiensis | reverse complement strand
ATGCACCAAGAGCTTGTAACACTCCAAAGAGAAAGGAAAACATGAAATCGCATCATATGACTCCTTTAAAAAATAAAAATCTCACTGACCCCAAACTTCTTAACTTTCTGAATTCTTTACTGGTGTTAAACTATTTTTAAGATATTTAAAATAAACTTTAATGGGTCTGAATACTTAGGACCATGTGATATTTCAGTTTTTCTTTTTTAATAAATCTGATTTTGATGATTTTAGCAAATGGCTGCAATATAACAAAGAGTGAAAAATTGAAGGGGGTCTGAATACTTTCCGTACCCACTGTATATTACCTTTTCCACTATGTGCGGTTTCATGAATTGCTTTGTGCTTCATAATTATTTTACTAGTCAAATTTAGCTGAACATCCATTAAACACTCTATTACATATTTTAAATATAGATATGTTGTGGAAAAGTTGTTTTTTGTTTTGTTTACATAGTATTTCCTATGTCCAAAAATATTAAAGAAGTATAAAGCGATATTAAAACTTTTTTTTTTAATCAGTGTAAATAAACAGATATTGTGTCAACTTAGCCCATTGTGTCAACTTAAAAGTGTAACAACATCCCCTGCTATAGGGCTATAAGTGTTATATGTATTAATTTTTTTCTTTGTTATCCACTGAAACATTCAGTAGCTTTTCTGTACTTTTGTAACAGAAGTGCTTATTCTTTTGGGTTGAAATACAGCTTTACAATCTTTTATTTCATATACATTTAAATCAGTGTGCCGAAGGGACGGAATTACTTGAACAAGCAATGAAATTAGCCAATAAATAAATAATAATAAAATATTTCTTATCTTAATTCACTTCTTCAAAAACATTTTTTTTTCTTTGAAGAACATGAATTTCCACCATCTTGGAAAAACTGCATATATGAGGTAATCTAATCTTATTTTAAAAGTGTGAAAAAGTCAAGTAAATTAAATCGCATCACATTTTATAATGAATATACATGTTTTAGGTATACCAAGCAATATTTTATCAGGCAGAAATCGTGTGTAAAAATATTTAAAATGTATAATTCTTATCCAGTAAATCAAGAAAAACCAGAAAAGTCATGGGGTCTTTGAATATTGTTGTGGACAATGTTGCATTGTAAAACGTATTATTTACCAGCATGTGTTTAAAAGGTCAGTTCATAACTATATCTGACTTCCAATGTTTATATATCAAATCTATCTTCACCTCACAAGCAGACTAAAAATAGTTCATGGAGAATGAAAGTTATCTTTAAGAGACAGCCATGGCCCATGACTGTCATTTAGGATGTGCTAAGAAAGAAAATTAGATTATTGTGTATTATCACCACAAAAACTGCATTCACAATACATATTTGACTTTATAAAAACACATTTACAGTGAGTTAGTTATCCGTCTGATTACTGCAATCAGAGCACAAGATGCCTATACAGATCCTCATTGAGTTTTATTCCTTTACATCCGCCCCTCGCCTCACTTTCTTAAAGGCAGTTGTCAATTCACAGTAAATTATTATAAATCACTTATCATTACCGCCAGGATTCACATCCCATACTGTAAATTAACAAGACTAGCTAATGCCTTCTGCTTTATTTCACTCACCTGGCGAGCTGCTGTTAAAGTCCCGTCCACATCAAACAGGCACAGTGTTGTCGGGTCCACCCTTGAACCGGCCATTGTAAAATTTGCAAACGTTGTAAACCAGTGTACGATCCGTATGAAGTTTTGCAAAGACTCAGTGTCAATCCTCCAGCATAAGAGCTTCAGTTCATCCATTCAGCAGTGCAACGTCACATCTTCCGTGTTGTCGGAAGTGTATTGGAGCGCCTGAGCTGCGCGTCAGAGTGAACGACCTCCGCGTGCTCATGAACCACAAGAGTGTGGAAAAAACAACAACACTAGGGCTTGTGTGTTACTGCTTTTGTGCAACAATTCAATAAACGAGAAGAATAAGTTGGATTTTCCAGCATCGATGTACATTATAGTTTTAGCGCGTCTTATTGAGAGTTGTATATAGAATGAGTTAATCTATTCCGCTCGCCGACACAGGGGGCGCTGTTGTGTTGTTGAGCGAGCCAGCTCTCATTTCCTCACATATACGAAGTAGCGGCATCTCAACCAACGAAACAAAACTGCTGCAAGTTCAAACTAGAGCAAGCGCAAAGAGAGACGGCTGTGAATAGTGAGGTACGTACTTTCTAGCTCATATATTTATTAATTCTAAAGAAAGACACGCATGTTAGTGCGTTCTAGTATGTGAAAAAAAAAAGTTTTATTGACGAATATTAGCGAGGTAAACGCTTGCTAATTAATCCCACTGAACTGTTAGTTTGTGTGGTTTAACTTCAAATAGCGTCTCTGTTAATGTTTACCTCATGATTAAGTATTTTAAAGTAGTTTTATTTCGTTATTTCATCTGTATTAATGAGTTATTGAGTCGGAAAAGTTAATACCTTGTGTTGGACCATGTACGATGAGAATAGGACAGTAACGTTACTCTCTGAGAGACATTCTAGTATCCTTATACCGTTTAAATGTCATGATATATGAATAAGGTAGACCTTTAGTACCATGGTATGTAGCAAAGTACTATAGTATCGTCCTCTGATACCATCGGGGAAAATATAGTGTGTGTGAAGTGAGCAAGTGTCATCTTTTAAAACACCAGACCACTATGATATGATTTAATAGATGCTTTTTAATTAACTTTTAACAAAATATGAATTATTGAGATTCTTATGTTCTGTTCAACAATGGGAACATACTAGAGAAGGCTATATTTCCGTTTTTTTTAAATAAAGAGACATTATTTGAAAATATTATTTTTGAAGAAAGTTGATAATTGAAATACACCTTATTCTTCACCATAAACTTTCAGGTGCACTTATATTTTTCAGTATTTATTTGTTAATAGCATCCTAAAGAGGTACAGAATGCATCCTTACTATGTATTAGTATTGTTTAATTTTTGGTAGGCCACTGAACTGTTAGTTTGTGTGGTTTAACTTCAAATAGCGTCTCTGTTAATGTTTACCTCATGATTAAGTATTTTAAAGTAGTTTTATTTCGTTATTTCATCTGTATTAATGAGTTATTGAGTCGGAAAAGTTAATACCTTGTGTTGGACCATGTACGATGAGAATAGGACAGTAACGTTACTCTCTGAGAGACATTCTAGTATCCTTATACCGTTTAAATGTCATGATATATGAATAAGGTAGACCTTTAGTACCATGGTATGTAGCAAAGTACTATAGTATCGTCCTCTGATACCATCGGGGAAAATATAGTGTGTGTGAAGTGAGCAAGTGTCATCTTTTAAAACACCAGACCACTATGATATGATTTAATAGATGCTTTTTAATTAACTTTTAACAAAATATGAATTATTGAGATTCTTATGTTCTGTTCAACAATGGGAACATACTAGAGAAGGCTATATTTCCGTTTTTTTTAAATAAAGAGACATTATTTGAAAATATTATTTTTGAAGAAAGTTGATAATTGAAATACACCTTATTCTTCACCATAAACTTTCAGGTGTACTTATATTTTTCAGTATTTATTTGTTAATAGCATCCTAAAGAGGTACAGAATGCATCCTTACTATGCATTAGTATTGTTTAATTTTTGGTAGGTTTCTTGAGGTAATAGAGGTTTATGAATGGCTTTTTACACTTTTATACATTTACATTTTTCCTAACTCAGCAGAGAAGGCTGTCAAGACATTGTCAATATGGACGATATGGAGGACACCACAATCTTCTCAACGCTAAAATCTTTCAAGAGTTTGATATCGGGTCCAGATCAGTCTTTGCTGGAGACTGAGCCAGCCTATGGAAGAAGTGACCTTCAGAAGCTCTATACTAAAAGGGTGGAGGCAAGTCACAGACTCCTTTCATATTTTAGCCCTCATTTTTATTAAAATTTCAACTCAGTGGTCTCATAAAATGCAGTATGTCTCTTAAAAGAATAGTTCACCCAAAAATGAAGATTTGCTGAAAATGTACACACTCTCAGGCCATCCAAGATGAAGATGAGTGTGTTTCTTCATCAAAACGGATTCGGAGAAATGTAGCATCACGTCACTTGCTCACCAATGGATCCTCTGCAGTGAATGGGTGCCATCAGAATGAGAGTCCAAGCAGCTGATAAAAACATCACAATAATCTACACGACTCCAGTCCATCAATTAACGTCTTGTGAAGTGAAAATTAAGATGAAATTCAAATCTTTGCTTCTGGCTAAAATAATATTGCTTTCTCGAGTAGAGTGCAAAAGTTGTCTTGTCTGAATCTTTCACAGACCAACCACCATTCGCAAGCAAAAACAGTTCTAAACAAATATGTTGGTGGATTTTGATGTGAGAGTACAATAGTCTCTTACTTTAGGAACCGTTATTATGGATTATGTAGTCATATTTTACCCAGAAGCAACGGTTTAAAGTTAAAATGCCTTTAATGATGGATTTGTTTCTTACAAACGCACATCTTTCGCTTCACAAGACATTAATTGATGGACTGGAGTCGTGTGGATTACTTCTGGATTATTGTGATGTTTTTATCAGCTGGTTGGGCTCTCATTCTGACGGCATTCATTCACTGCAGAGGATCCATTGGTGAACAAGTGATTTCTCCAAATCTGTTCCAAAGAAGAAACTCATCTGCATCTTGAAAAGCCTGAGGGTGAGTGAATTTTTAGCAAATTTTCATTTCTGGGTGTGAACTATTCCTTTAATATAGTACGTTGAGCAGATTACTGAATGTTGTTGTTGTTGTGTGTGGTAGTTAGAGGAGGCTGCAGAGCGTGTCCGTTCTCACACTAGCCTGTTGCAGCTCACTCAAGAAAAACAACAGATGGAGCTTAGTCACAAACGGGCACGTATAGAGCTGGAGAAAGAGGCGCACAGCAGCTCCAGAGATTTACAGGTGAGTGATAGTTGGCATATTCTTGAAAATCATGTGTTCTGCTGCAGTATTTTCTTTTACTGTGCCCTTACTCCCATTTTCTAAACCTATTCCTCAATATAAAAAAATTGCAACCTAAAACAGAGTGTAAAAACACTGTAGACAAAATCCATTAGGATGTGATTTGGTGCGTTCAAGGCTAGACTATCCAGTCTTTGCTGTGAAAAACCTAATTTGACCTGTGTGTGTGTATGTGTCTGTCTGATTGCATTTACAGAGGGAAATTGACCGTAACAGGGAGTTACTGTTGAAGATCAGACGTCTGGAAGAAAGAGAAGAGAAAGCAAATCAAGCTCTTAATGAACAAATGGAAAACAACAAGGCTTTAAAGCGTAACCTTGAGGAACTCCACAAGAAAGCAAATGAAAAAGACAGCAAACTTACTGAAGCAGACCAGGTGTGTGTGTGTGTTCATGTATCTTTTGTATTAGTATTTGTAGAGAGAGAAAAATGCTATAATGAAATGGTTTGATGAACTATTCAAATATTATTTCCTATTGAAACATAAGATTAGAGTGAAATATCAATGGTTGTAACTGTTTTTGTAATAGCCAATAGCTGCTAGGTTACCTCACAGCCTGCCAAAATCATGGTTTGCTGCTTACTAGTGCAATTCCTGTCAGCATTTTATTAGACAACAAAACTGGCAGGTGCCTCTGGAAAAATAACAGTCATATAACATTTTTTTGAGAAGGACAATGCAGAATAACATAATTGTTAAAGTTTCATGCAACAGATGCCCTGCATGTCGACTTCTGTGTGACTGAATGTCAAGATATGTGAATGTAAATAACTAAATGCATGCAAACATATATACATTAAACTTCCAAAGTTTGGGGTTGATAAGAATTTTTGAAAACATATTTTTGAAAGAAGTCTCTTATGCCCCAAAGTTGCATTTATTTGATCAGAAATACAGTAAAACAGTAATAATGTTAAATATTATTACAACAACTGTTTTCTATTTTAATTTATTTTAAAATTTAATATATTCCTGTCATGGCAAAGATTATTTTTTTCAGCAGTCATTACTCCAGTCTTTCCGTCGTCTTCTTATTATTGTTAATGTTGAAAACGGATGTACTGCTTAATTTATTTGTGGATTTTTTTCCCAGGGTCCTTTGCATAATAGAAAACATATGTAACATTACAAATACTTTAACAGTCACATTTAATTAAGTAAATGTGACCTTGCTGAATAAAAGTATTAATTTCTTTCAACAACAAAAAAAATTCTTACTGAGCCTGAATGTCTGAACAGTAGTGTACATACACAAAAAATCAAATGACTGTTCGCAAATCTAGTTTTTTTTTAATAAAAAAAAAATATATATTTTTCTGTTAATACGGTTTGGATTCCAGTTGTTTAATTGAAGTATTTTGTTTGTTGTAGATGATCAGTGAGTTGAAAGATGAGACACGAAGGCTCAATCAGAAGATCCAGATTCAGGAGTCCAAATTCTCAACCCAGAACCTGGAGATTCAGGCCCTGCAGGAACAACTGGATGTACAGTGCAAGTATGAACTCCCATGTACACAAACACACACAGTTTTTCTCATACTCTCTCTTAAATACAGATGTACTGTGTTGTTTTTCATCTGATGCTAACAGGAAGTACCAGGATGTCAGTCAGAGGTACCAGAATCTGCAGTCATCTCATTCCATCAGCACAGAGAGTGAACTCAAGATGAAGGTATTTCTGTTTGTCTTATTCTTGAATTTCTATGATGTTTGGAGCACCGAGGGATAGGGCTGTGCAATTAATCGCATGCGATTGTCATGCGCATCTCGTCAGTAAAGCGGGTTCCGTGATTGGTAGTAAATCGCCATCACCTGCTTTGATTCACACCGGTGCGGTGACTGACTGCCACACATACTCCTCAAAACATTAGATTCATCCGCGCTGGAGCCATGCCAGAGTACAACCCACACAATGAAGATAATTCTGCTAGTAACTGCAATTCCAGGTTTTTTAAACAGAGATGGCGACAAAGAGGAAAAACTTACGGACTGCAGCTTTAACATCAAGAAATTGTCTTTAATTTGTGCCCTGCTCCCTCTTATCTGTGCTGTCCATCTGCAGGAGTTGGAGAGGCGTTTGGCTCTTCAGGAGCAAGACTCTGTGATTGTGAAGAACATGAAATCTGAAATGGTCAGGCTGCCTGAACTGGAGCGGGAAATTAAACGTCTGCGGGAGGAAAACGCTTTCTTACGGTATCAACATTCTCATCATCAGACTTTTTCTGTGATGGATGCATACATAAATCATTATAGTACTACTTTCAATTATCTCTCAATTTCCATCTCAGAGAGACAAAAGAGAACAACAGTCTGCTGAAAGAAGAGACTGAGGGGTTGAGGAAGAAGTTGGAGAGAGTGGAGAGAGTGATGGAGGAGAAACTCAAAGCGGAGTTGGAGAAGTTTTTTGAACCAAGAAGAGTACAAGGCTGGCTGTGCACAAAGGCTATTTCTAAAAAAAGAAAGGGTAAATTCCGTGTTTGCTATGACAATCTGGCGTTTTTGAATCCGCGACTGTAAGTATGTTTTGTTATTAGTTTAAGTTTTTACTATTGAGTTCGGCCAATCACAATGCACTGGGTCAGCTGGCCAATCAGAGCAGACTGCGCTTGTCAAAGGAGGGAGCTTTGTTGAAAACGACGTGTTTGAGAGAGGCGGGGCATAGAGGACCTACAATAATGTACAGTATTTGAAAAATAATGTGTTTTTTTTCATATTAAAGCATGTCAACATATTCTGTTATACCAAATACACAAAATAATGATCTTTAAAATAGCATCATATGACCCCTTTAATATAATTCTCCTCTAAAAATATTGTGTATTATATCTGCAGTTTTATGGGCATTCATGGTCTAAAATATCTCTTGAATGAACAAGAATTTGTCCATGTCTTAGTAAAAGTTCTGACAAAATAATTTATTTCTTTTGCTTGCATTTTTAATGTGTAATTTTTGCAAATTGTTTTGTAATGTCTGGTCTTCAGATGCTATGTAAGATTGACTCTCTGATTATTAATTATATTGTGCTTGATATTTCACCCCAAAAGGAAAAATTTGGAAAATAGATTTGCATAAAACAAACAAGTCTCTTGCCACTTCTTTTCAGAATTGGAACAAATTATGAGATTTTATTTAAAATGTAAAGTATTTATACATAATGGAAGTTTTTGTTTTGCCATATGTTGTATGGTGATTTTAATCCATCATTGTGTCTGGATGTGATTTTTATCTTCTAGAAACTGGAGCAAGAGCTGCAGGCTTGGGAAAACATTGGCCAGGCTGCAGGACTTAATATTAGGTGGGTATTTTCTTAATATATTTTTTAAATAAATGCATGGCTAAAGTAATTCTCTGGCTAGAAATGTTGCTTTAAAAGTCTAATAGATAGCTGATAATCAATATATGAAGCCAGATTTGAGGGTATTATTATTATTATTATAGTAAGCACTACTTGAAATCTGAAAACCTAATAGTTTTGGGGGATATGGTGGATTACAAAGCCACTAGAGGGTGCTCTGATCTCAAGAAACTTGTCTCTCCTCAGTGTCTGCACCTGTGTAGGTCTGTTAAATTGTGTTAAGTCTCAGTTGTTATTGCTTGTAAATTCTACATGCTCTCTGGCCCTGCAATGTTTTCAAGGTCAGCTTGTTATATATGCTAAAACAGCAGCTGATGTGGAGTAGTTTCAGTGTGTTTGCATATGCATGTGTTCTGTTGATCCTGTGAGGTGTAAATGTACTCTGTCAGTCATGTGGAAAGATGTAAACATTGTCTGTTTAATGGCTTATGGGGATTTGGTGGGACACACAAACACAGTGCTCTTAAAGTACCCCTCAAAATGACAAGCAGTGAGTCTCTTATTTGTCAATCACTGCACTAAAATGTCAGACTCCAGAGCGAGTGACTGATCTTAATCTGTTTAACATCCGTTACCAATATTTAATGATATTATATGTAAACATCTGCTGAGAGAAAACGGACAGAATAATAGTTCCAGAGACATTTTGAATATGTACTAGTCACTTTTTTTCTGCAGTCAAAAAGAAGAGACCAGAGCTTCAAAAAAGATGCAAAGGATAGTTTTGTGTGAGGAACAGAATGAACTTTAAGGCCTTATTTCATTAGAATCTTGATGTCAACAGGTTCATAATCAAATCATTCATAAGGTTGTTTTTTTCAATGAATCAGTTAATCTAATCTGAAATATTAATTTATAATTTTCATTTTGATTTAATGAGGGGAAGAATAACAACCTTAATTTTGGTTTATTTTCCACACAAAGCTATTGCATGACTGCAGAAGACCTGGCATAAAGGTTTTCATGTTGCAATGAATAGAGTGATTGGTAAATTATTAATTTCTCATTTAGTTTTCCATTGAAGAAAAAAAAGCATACAGGATTAAAATGATAACAGAATTGTCATTTTTGGTGAACTACGGTCAAAGAGAAGGTGGGAAATGGTCATGTAAGACTAAAATAGTTAAATTGAGGGCTCTCTATTATAAATAATAAAAGTTATTAAACCCTCAGAAAGCGTAGTTATTAATATGTATAAATCATTTGGCTAACCTCAGGCTGGTTCTTATACCAATCAAAAATGGTGAACTGCATGGTTTGGTGTTGATATGCATTTCTACAGTATTTCTTATGTTTGATTTATAGAGGAATGGAAACTCTAACTCAATGTAGGTTACTGAATGATGGCATTGATTGACAGCCTGACATACTAGGACGTTCACAGAATGAAATCTTAAAGGGGTCATATGATGCAATTTCAAAT
>NW_015551154.1:28107-34380 GCF_001515605.1 Sinocyclocheilus anshuiensis | reverse complement strand
TTGCATTACACCAAATACACAACATAATGTTCTTTTTAGCAACATCATATGACCCCTTTAAGCCAGGCGCACACTACAGCACTGAAGCTTGTCGCCCTTTCATGTTTTAAGTCTGACTAGTTGGTAAAGGCCTTGGATTGCTGCAGACATTTTTTTAGTATGTGCACTTGTGAGAGACACTCAAACAGATATTTTTTCCCTCATTTAGGGAAAAAAATAAGTTGAAGCCTTGCCTTTTAGGTTATGTGCTGTTTTTTTTTTTGTTAAAATAATTCTTTCTATCCCAGCTTAATTTGCTTGGACAGCTATATGTTAGTCATTCATTGGTTTGTCTAAATGTCCCAACTAGCAATTTTCGTTTGAGTGAACTGTTCTTTTAAATACACTGCAGTCACGATAGCTCTGTTCCTCGTCCATCACATATAAACTCTGGAAACAGATGTTTGTAGTGTTGTGTAAGTGCTGTAATTTTCAACAGCAGAACTGTGATCATGTTCACATCATATGGATTGGAAGAACTTTGAGCAAAACTACTTCTCAGTTCTTTTTAACTAGGGTTATCAGAGGAACCATCATTTCAAACAGAAATTGCATCCAATTAGGTTTAAACTGTTAATACAAGTAAAATACAAAAAATCTAGTTAAAATATTCATAATGATGTTATTTTTTTTTGAGATACAACAGTAGAGAGATGACAGGAAAGCACTGGGAGGACAAAGGGTAGCGGGATCGGCAAAGGACCTCGAGACGGGAATCAAACTCGGGTCGCCATGAGCGCAGTTGCACTATGTGTCGACGCACTAACCATGAGGCTATTGGCGCCAACATTCATAATAATTTTAATTTAAATGAATAAATGGAATTTGTTTTCATTTATATTCGCCAGTATAATATTAAACAGCAATATTTACCTATATGCATTTTGCTAAGCTCTTTCAAAGGGATAGTTCACCAGAAATGAAAATTCATTCATCCTCAGTCTTTAGGGCAAATGAAAGTCATTGCAATATAAGTGATGTTGCTTATTTTTATATTGCCAGCAAAATCATTGCAAATATGTTGCAAATTATCCTGTATTTATTAGTTAGATGTATGATGTATGCGTGTGTTTGAATGTGGTAGAGAATAATCCTTCCAATTTTACTATTCAAAATTTTACTATTATTGCCCAATAATGATTATAAACTTCAAACAGCACGTAATTGGTCACAGTTTTGCAGAGTCAATATCCTTCATGTAACTGGGCAGAATTCTGATATAGGTTCTTCCTCCTCAGATCATCCGTTATTCTCAGCAAAGGTCTTTGTATGCATTTCCTGTCTTTGAAGTGTGATATGGCCTTGGGTGAGGTGTTGGAATGCAGGATTCGACTGATTATGCTCCCATTCGCATAACACTGTATGCAATCAAACTCTTCTCAAAGCGGTTTCGTTGCTCTGAAAGGATAATGGCACGGCGAATAAGCCAAAGTGCCCGTCTTGCTTTGGTGGAGCAGAAATCTGATTTTGATTGATCATTGAACATTTCTCATTCCGCTCTCTCTGCTCCCCAGCCTATGAACCATCACATTTCACCGGCAGTATAAATATGTCAGGCAGTATTTTCATTCTGCCCTCTCATGTCTTACCTGGGTGAGCAATGTAAAACTCGCGAGGATTCTCCAAATAAAAGAAACCGGTGTCATATCTTCTCAATGTTTTGTCTCGGCAAAGAAAAGTGCAGCGGTTGGGACTTTACTTTTTTGTGCTGTAGACTCATTTCGTCTCGCTGTGAAGAAAATGAGAGATAACTTCCTGAGAAATCAAGAGGGAAAGCCAAATACATACTCAAATCATACTGTCTTATAATTCCTTTCCTTTATGTTCCCTCAGCGGCAATATTCCTACTTTTTGAATGCTGAACCAATTGTCTTCAGAATTAGCTTTCATCTCAAATACAGAACAAAGGTGTCAGCCCTAAGATAGCACATTCATCACAAGAATTTATAGAATAATTGTCAAAATCGAGCAAATGCATTCAAAGCCTTCCTGTCTGTGGGTGTGATTAAGTTCATGAGCCTTTTGTTTGATGTTGACAGCTCCGTTAATTATGCAAATCAAAGCTGGCAGATGTAATTTAACATGCCCTATGATCATTTGAAACATGATCCAGTAGTTAGCCATGTATGTTATATACAAATAAATGTGAATATATTAGGCAGTTTGAATATATTTTGCTACTGATTTCTTGTGCTGAGTACTTCCAGCAAGCATAATGTAGCATTTATAAAGCGAATTTGGTTTATATATATATATATATATATATATATATATATATATATCGTCTGCGATAATATCGTAATTGTTGTTTAAACGATATGCGATTTTACATTGAGTATATCGCAAAAACCAAACAAAAACACACCCAGAGACTGCACGCATACACTATGGCCCTGTTCCAAATGGCACACTTCATGTGCACTTCCGGTCTTACAATGGCCGCCGTGTGCGCATGTCTGTTAAATCCACAAGACCGTAGGGTGTCCCATTCGTCATTTTAGCTTTGAGAAGGGTGCTCGCGAGCGCCCCCTTTGTGGCCGTTATGCACCCTCGATGTGAGCTCTGCAGCAGACTTATACCCAACAGTCAAAAGCGGCATTACATCACAAAAGTGTGGACTAAGAGGAAAACAGCGAGGGTTTAGGGTTCGATTCGATTATATTTCCCTTTTTCCCTCCAAATCATTTCAAATATCAGTATTCAACGTTTTGTTTTAAAAAAGCTAAACATTATTAATGCATTTGTAACTGCAGGTTAACTGCATTCATGTCCTGCATTAAACAGTCTTATGTAAATGCATCTAAATGCCACTTCAGATGCAGATTCTGTGCCTCTGCATTGCAAACACAAATTTTGTTGATACTGATTTAATTTGATTAATGACAGCTCTGTAGTGTCTTACTATTTGAATTTATTGATTAAATGTAGGAATTTGCCACAAAAGATGATGCATACATTTAATTAGGTTAGAAAAAAAATTGGCATTATAAAGGTAAAAATGCCCATAAAAGTAAATATCAATTTAAACTTATTGGAAAAGTTCATTTCTGTTACTCCTGCAAACTAACCACTGCACAGAATATCAAGAATATCAAAAGCTTTGGGAGTCAGCTGTCCACGGCAGTCCTAAACCTGTCAAAGTACCAGCACAAATAACATGCTCAGCAAAATATTGTCTAATTATCATTATCGACAAAATTCCAGAAAATATTGAGATTACATTATTATCGCACAGCCCTAGTCCTGTGTAACAGTATGAGATTTGGTGAATTTATATCAAATCTTTTAAATGAGGATTGCAATTAGAAAAACAGTTTTTTTTTCATGGCCTAGTAAATATTGTCTAATTATCATTATCGACAAAATTCCAGAAAATATTGAGATTACATTATTATCGCACACCCCTAGTCCTGTGTAACAGTATGAGATTTGGTGAATTTATATCAAATCTTTTAAATGAGGATTGCAATTAATCAGAAAAAGATTATTAACTTTCATAACTTCTATTATGACTTCAAGTTTTAAAAACAAAACTATGTGAACTAACTATGTGATTTCGCAAAGAGCTGTTTTAAAAAAGAAACACGGTTTGAAAACCAAGTCTGTGCAATATGTTTTTGAGGAATCAGTTGTAATTTTAATTAAAAAAAAAAGTAAAAAAAAATTGTTTTTGCCTCACAATTTTTAATCAAAATGTCTTAACCTGGTCTTCTGGTGAAACAGACTTTTCTAGTGATTATTAACTTTCATAACTTCTATTATGACTTCAAGTTTTAAAAACAAAACTATGTGAACTAACTATGTGATTTCGCAAAGAGCTGTTTTAAAAAAGAAACACGGTTTGAAAACCAAGTCTGTGCAATATGTTTTTGAGGAATCAGTTGTACTTTTAATTAAAAAAAAAAAAGTAAAAAAAAATTGTTTTTGCCTCACAATTTTTAATCAAAATATCTTAACTTGGTCTTCTGGTGAAACAGACTTTTCTCTGCTTATGTATACTGGACTTCTCCAGTCATCTAGTCCACTTAACCTGTTCCCCCACAAGCTCGCATTCAGATCAGCCTCAATTTTTGAGTGCATAGCTTATAACTTAAAATCTAAACCACAAGCAATGAATAGAACCAAGACCCTGCTCTAATTTTTTCCCCGATAATATTTTGTTCTTGGCTGTATGTCACAATATGCAAGAGAAGGTCAGTTGCTACTTTAGTTTCATCGTAACTTTAATCTAGAAATGTACCAATTGCAATTTGATTGGCTGATTCTGATTCCGATTTCTGATTTTTAAAATTTATTTGTTTATTTATTTTTGTGTGTGACCTGCTAATACTAACTTTTGCAGATTCCGGTTTTCTTTCTAAGAAACAAAAATTTACTTTTTTCAATGCAGTTTTTTTTTTCACAATAAAAGAAATATTACAATTTTCCTCAAGCTGCATTAAATTCTCTCACTTAACTCAAAATAAAGTGCTCTGTGACTGGTAAGAGGTAGAAATAATAATTAACTGAAATTGAGTTGCTGTATATAATAAAACGTAATTTTCCACTTATGTTTATAAATGGGCAATTTTTTTTATTCCATCTTTCATGTCATATTCTTACATTTTTCTGATAAATTCAGTTGAAGTTTTTACCATTCAAATTAAATCAGTATCAACAAAATCCATCTTTCCACTGCAGAGGAAACACAGAAGCTGCATCTGAAGTGGCATTAGATGCATTTACACAGACTGTTTAATGAAGCTGAGAGGTGCCATAAATGCATTTACACCACAAAATTGTAAATGCATAAAAAATGTTATAAGATGAATTTTTTAAATATTTTTTTAACATACAAAGAGTCAAGTCAAGTTTTAAATAGGAAAAATATAGAAACTCTTTGGTTATTTTTGAGCGAGATGCTAACGGTCTAATCAGATTCAATGATCTATGCTAAGCTACAGCTAAAAGTGCTACCGCCAGACCAGGAGATCAGCTGAATGGATTCGAAAATGGTAAAACTCAACTGTTAAACTCTAGGGGAGTTGGAAAATTAGCCTATTTTCAAAAATAGCGGAGTGTTCCTTTAAAGGGGTCATATGATGCAATTTCAAGATTTCCTTTCTCTTTGGAGTGTTGCAAGCTGTTCGTGCATAGATAAGATCCCTAAAATTACAAATACTAAAGTCTCAAACCTAAAGAGATATTCTTTATAAAAGTTAAGACTCGTCCACGCCCTCCTAAAACGCCTTGTTTAAACACGCCCCCACATGTCTACGTCACTGTGTGGGAAGATTTGCATAACACTGCCCAAATGTTCACGCAAAGAAAGAAGGCGTAACTTTTATTCTCGCTGTAGTATTGTATTGTAGCCGCCATATCGTGGAGACGCTGTGTGTTTCGTTGTGAAGTGAAACTACTTTGTTTGGCCTTCCAAGAGAGGACACAACGAGAAATCAGTGGTTAAGTTGTATTTACAACACTGTTCCAGAACAGTTCAACCCAAATATTCAGATGTGTGCAGCGCTTTTTACGGAGGACTGCTCCCTGAACCTGGGAGAGTAGCCTACAATGCTGTGCACAAAGGTTGTTTCTATAAAGTGGGGCAATTCCAACTTTGCATGGACAGTCTGGTGCTTCTGACTCAAAGCCTGTAAGTACGTTTTCATATTTAAAGGATTTGCCACTGACGATTACACGCGAGTTTTGAGCAGTGTAGAGTAGCGCTTGTTGTTTGCAGGGGTGTGAAGTAACGAATTACAAATACTCACGTTACAGTAATTAAGTAGTTTTTATCAGTAATTGTACTTTTTTGAGTAGTTTAAAAATTGTGTACTTTTACTTTTACTTGAGTACATTTTAAGTGATGTATCGGTACTTTTACTCTGCTATTTTCCTCCGTTTGTGGTCGTTACATGCTTATTTTAATTTTATTTTTATCCATCAACGTGATTGGATAGAGAGTAAAAGGTCTCGTGACTTTCGTCTAATCAAATTGTGCATAGAAAACTTTAACAGCCAACCGTTTATCATGGCTGCTGGAAGTGCATTGTTCAAGCATCAATTCAGTCGCATCTTCCTCTAACTTAATATGTTAAGGTAAATTTCGGATTTCTGCTTACTAAATGATTTGTATACAGGTGCATCTCAATAAATTAGAAAGTCGTGGAAAAGTTCATTAATTTCAGTAATTCAACTCAAATTGTGAAACTCGTGTATTAAATAAATTCAATGCACACAGACTGAAGTAGTTTA
>NW_015551154.1:17399-27333 GCF_001515605.1 Sinocyclocheilus anshuiensis | reverse complement strand
AATGCAAACAAGTCACTGGACATCATTACATGTGTAAAGAATCAAAATGAATGCGCCATAGATCAATAAAACGGAATAGCCTCTGCACGGACAATAATTAAATGATTTTAATTACTAAACCATATTGTTGATGAAAATAATAAGAGAAAAAAAAGTGGTTGTTATTATTAATAATGTATCAATGATTTTGAAAAAGTAACAAATTAATACCACTGTTTTAAATAGCAGCCGTTTGAGCTGCGCGTGCTGAAGCTGAAGAGCTGAATGAGCATGGTAAACTGAAGCGTTTTGCTGGCAGCTTATTTAACTCAAGGAAATGCATCCTGAGATTAATATTAATACAACATAAACATAATATTACAACTTATATATGTACAAAATGACGCAGTTATTGCGTGCTATAGTCAGAATGTGTGATCCTGTTGTGGATGCGCGCTTCCCCGCGCTGAGCGCTGAAACACAACAACTAAACCCAAAGAATTCACAACGTTTTATTATAATAATGTTCTATGTTATATATTATATACACGACATTCCCAATCATAGTTATTAATGTTGTGCACTGCTGTTTGAGCTGAAGATGATCACCGGTAAACTGAAAGTGCTCTTTTAACTTAACCAAACGCATTCTATACAAGATAAATCAAATATACATCAAATAAACACAATATTACAACGTACAATTGCACAAACGGCTGCAAACGAACAGCGCGCATCTGAAGTGTCTCTGAAGGAAATAATGCATTATTTATCGGCTTTAAGATATCGGTCAAATTTTCTTATCGGGCCGATACCGATAACAGAAAAAATTAGCATTTATCGGCCGATACCGATATGGTGGCCGATATATCGTGCATCCCTAATAAATGGTGCGAGTAGTGCGTTCACACTGAAAATTCCAAAAAGAAAGTGTACTTTAAATACCCGAATGATGCACCTAAATAACCGAAAAAACGAAGTGTGGAATGTTGGACACTTCATGCACTCAACTGTCACAGCTTTAAATGTGTAGAGAAGGGGGAGGGGCTATCAGACTCCTATTATGAATGACAAAATAACCTTATATAATTCATACTCTACATGTTTGAGTACATAGTGTATAAGTGCGTAATGTATAGTGCGTCATTTGGGACACAGCTATTGACTCACTCAGTTTGTTTAAAAACGTGGATTCATTCCATAACCAAGCACCCCTGTGTTACTTGGAGACGCACAACAGCTCTGCTGTGGCTTTGATTGGAACTATGATTGGTTTATTGAACAATTGTTGTATAAAATCAATGTCACATTGAAATCATGCTGATATTCAGGAAAACCTCTTGGTCCTTGTTAGATCGGGTCTCCACGCCAGATAATATTTAGGATCCAGCCCCAGACGCCAGATCCTGTCAGAAAATATCAGTTTGTCCAGTAACAGAACAACTAGTCAGCAGCGCTGTTAATATCCAAACCCTGTCAACAGCAAGGCTTGTCTGGTATCCAAAAATACCCAAAACGAGTGTTTAACAGTCTTCTGTCAGTCAAGAAGTTGACCGAGGAAAGCCAGAGAAGAACAGAAGCAGGAGACGAAGTGATGATGGTAAAAAGTAACAGAGTTTATTGAACAATCTTAGTTGCATATGTCTCAATGTTCAAACTTCGTCTGGCCAGCACAAATTCAACATTTACTGCTATACCAAAACTGCTTCACAACAACATCCCATAAACCTTGGGTTTCCATAAACATTCCCTCTTATCTATCTCTATTCATACAGACAAAACAGTTAATGAAACCCCACAAGCATGAGATTGAACAACAATGAAAATGCATAAGCTATTAAATAAAATTAATAAGAAATATAGAATATAGAAACATAATAAATGAATAAACAATAAAAATACTTAAATGATAAATGATAAAAATAATAAAATAATAAAAAATCAAATAATAACTCGTATGAATGACTGATTATAAAATTATTACATGAATAAATGATTATAAATGAATTAAAAACATGAAAACAAAAACACAACACACACAATTTGCATGTGAGGATCTAAGGATCCTTCACTCCCCCCTCTTAATCATATATGACAAAATCAAATGATTATTGCAAGCAAACTTTTATAATCTTTATCAAAACACATCTTTAAAAAAGTTTGGATGGCCAGTCCATACCTTTCCCTTCTACATGTTCTTAAAAGAACAGGTCATTTCTGTCATGCTGCATACCAGCATCAGCTGGGGGAATGTGTCTAACACTGTGTGATGGCCTTGTTGGCCCTGTGAAAGTCAAACGTGTGACAAAACAAATCAACACTCTTATGGCAATAAGAGCAAGATTATAAACACTCCTGAAACTGTGACCACCTTAACTCTAGGGGAGTTGGAAAATGAGCCTATTTTCAAAAAAAGTGGAGTGTTCCTTTAAAAGAACAGGTCATTTCTGTCATGCTGCGTACCAGCATCGGTTGGGGGAGTGTGTCTAACACTGGGTGATGGCCTTGATGGCCCTGTGACAGTCAAGCGTCTGACAAGACAAATCAACACTCTTATGGCAATATACAAGAGCAAGATGATAAACACTCCTGAAACAGTGACCACCAAAGGTGCTTTTAAATGATTCAAAGTGGCCCCAATATTGATTTAAACCATGTGTCCCAATCAGATGAGAAAAGACCATGATCTTCATTAAGTTTAGCTATTCG
This sequence comes from Sinocyclocheilus anshuiensis, assembly GCF_001515605.1. Lineage (NCBI taxonomy): Eukaryota > Metazoa > Chordata > Actinopteri > Cypriniformes > Cyprinidae > Sinocyclocheilus > Sinocyclocheilus anshuiensis. The sequence continues at coordinate 24,645 of NW_015551154.1, read as the reverse complement.
TTCATGCAAAACTTTAGCTAAATTGTGGACCGCTTTTACAGTATTGTCTGGAATGTACGAGCAACACTCAGTTGCTATGACTTTACATGTCCCGCCCTCAGAAGCTAGCAGAATGTCAAGGGCCATTCGATTCTGCAAAACAACCTTCCTTATTGCACTTACTTTGTCCGAAATATTAGCAATAGAAATTAGTGTGGTATTGGCTGTAGCCTCAAATGCTTCATGCAATGCTTGTAATTCATTTTGTAAATCAGTCACTCCTAAGAATGGATATACATAGAATACATCTTTCTAACAATTTTTCTGTCTCAGAAATTGAACGTTTAGTATGTGTCATGATTAAATGCTGTTTCACATAATCCTCTGACACTACTCGCATTGCTGGTAAGAGGTAGGCCAAATAACATCTACCTCTCCATCCCTTAGGAAGGAATGGATAAGCTTTGTTACCACAAACAAAGTGTACCATTAGGAGCAATGAGTGCTTCATTTGTCATTATCAGAAGAGTTTTGTCACATCTGGAAAACTGGAGACGCACTTCTAGTTTGGAATTGTTTACCCTGTTCCCTGCAATGCACCAGGAAGAATTCCCTTCGGATTTCACATTAAGAGCAAATGGATGGCTTGATTCAGTACTGTTGTATGCAGGCAAATGCCAGGAATTAAAATGAGGGTGAGTACAATTCCTGTAATGACACACTGCTTGTGAATAGCAATCTGCTTTCCCATGAATAATCAACAACCTTAAAAACAAATCTGTAAGGATTTGACATTATCAGTGGTTCTATAATCGTGCACTTGGCACCAGCTTCACCTTGTGGTTTGGTACAATTGGAATCCCCAAAAATCATCATGAAAACATACTCTTTACCACCCCTAATTGCCTGTGTTTTGGCCTTTTCCAACTTTAACCATTTCGGCCATTTGTCATCTTTAGCATCTCTTCGTTGTCTCAGCAATAGGGCATAGTAAGCTCTAAACAAATTGTCTGGCAGGATTGCAATTTTGATACCAGAACCATCAATTGGGGTGCACCACTCAGAGTGTTCAATGTTAGAGGTGTCGATTACCAAATCAGTTAGTATGCTGCTAATTTTACCCATGTTACTTTGTTCAGTAATGGAGATCAAATCAGACAGTGGTAATGGATGTGCATACAGAGGCAATGATGTAGATGATTGAGGGAAAGATTGACATATGCTAAGGTGCTTAATATTTCCAATTGTTGGATATGTATGAGCTAGAGTTAATGCCGAATTAAGATCACTGTGAGGTTCCAACCGTGGATGGAACAATGGATCTGAATTATGAATCAGTATGGAAACCAACACAGCAAAGAACAACATCATGTTCATGTTAGTTTGGCTCATACCCTTCAGTGTAATAGTTAAAAATGATCCACTGGCCTGGTTTTAATCTAGATTCAGGGGAAAATCTCATTCAGACAGGCTGCGCAAGCCTCATCTGGCACGACATTGTTACCGTCAATACATTATCAGTCACTGTTTACACAAGTACAATAAAATCAGAAGCATTCTCTCACGAACATATTTCACGGCCACATTTCAGTGCTTCCATGGTTATTTTTGTTACTGATGTTTCAATCAGGCTACTTGTCCAGTCGGGCAAGTAAAATTCTCTCTAACTTTCCTCTTTAAAAAAAAAAAAAATCTACTTGTCCCGGACAAATGTTACGGTGCATTCAGACGGGGTGTCAGCATTAATGCTTCTCATTTACTTTGAATGGGTGATGTCATGCATTGCTGAACTGAATTGTCAGGAGTCAAGAGGCATTTATTTGTCATTTGCACAGTTACACTGGGGAACTGGGCATTGAAATGCCTGTGATGAGGCTCAAACTTACAGTACTTTAACAGGACTATACACAAATATAGTATTCATGACCATATACAATTAGGCAAAGACAGGTGGAGGGCATTGGTATATCAAAGTGACGTGCTATTTTGTAGGCAGGACAATAAATTCAATAAATACAAATAAGTGGCAGTAAACAAATATATGAGAGTCCTGAGGCAACAGTAACAAATACAATGTCACAATACAACAAATACAATAAAGGCGGCAGGAACAAATGCAATAAATACAGAAAGTAAAAAGTATTGAGAGTTGTATGGCACCAGTGCTGAGTGTGAGTGAGGAGGATGTGTGTCTGCCAGTTCTGACTACCTGGGGTCTGCTGGTCAGAAAGTCCAAGATCCAGTTACATAAGTGACTGTTAAGTCCCAGATCCTTTATTTTGGCTACAAGTTTGGAAGGGATGATGGTGTTGAATGCAGAACTGTAATTAATAAACTGCATCCACACAATAGCTGTCTCTTCCCTCCAGGTGTTTCATGGCAGAGTGAATGGCCATTGCAATGGCATCATCAGTGGATCTGTTTGACCGGTAAGCAAACTGGAAAGGGTCCAGTGTGTCAGGTAGAGAGGAGCAAATGTGGGATTTGACTAGACGCTCAAAGCACTCCATGATGACTGATATCAGTGCTACGGGGCGGTAGTCAATCAGGCAGGAGACGGTTGTTTTTTTTGGGAATAGGGATGATGGTGGTCTGCTTGAAGCATGTGGGGATCACTGTCAGACTCAAAGAGAGGTTGAAGATGAAGACATCTGCTAACTGTGCAGTGCAGGCCCTTAGGACACAACCGTGAATGCCATCAGGTCCTGGAGCTTTCCAGGTGTTGACTCTCTTAAAGGATTAGTTCAATTCCAGAATAAAAACGTCCTGATAATTTGCTCTCCACCCCTGTCATCCAAGGTGTTCAAGTCTTTCTATCTTCAGTAGCAAAGAAATAAAGGTTTTTAAGGAAAACATTACAGGATTTTTCTCCATAAAATGGTCTTAAATGGTGACCAAGTGGTTGAAAGTCCAAATTGCAGTTTCGATGCAGCGTCAAAGGGCTCTACACGATCCCAGCCGAGGTCTTATCTAGCCAAACGATCAGTCATTTTGTAAAAAAAAAAAGAATTACATACTTTTTAACCACAAATGCACGTCTTGCACTAGCTCCGCGACACGTGTCCGCAAACTCACACATTATGTAATCACGTGGGAAAGGACACGCACGGTTATCTCTTTGTCTGTGTACTCCGGTTCAAAAAGGTAGGATAGGGCGAAAAACTCCATCTTATTTTCTCCTCCAACTTCAAAATCATTCGACATCAGTTTTACTTTTTCTGTAAAGGGCATTTGACTTTTTGCATGTTCGCTTTGTAAACACGAGTCGGTACTTCCGCCTTCATCACGCGTGACCTTTCCAACGTGACTACGTAATGCTTGAAGTCGAGCTAGTACAAAACGAGCATTTGTGGTTAAAAAGTATATACATTATTTATTTATTTTTATTTTTTAAGAAAATGACCGATCATGACATGGGGGTGAGTAAATTATCAGGAAATTTTTATTCTGGGAGTGAACTAATCCTTTGAAGTCCCTGCTCACTTCAGGTGTGGTTAGGGGGCAGGTGTCGTGGATGACAGCTATTTCCATAGAAGGGAATGTGTTGCCTGTTTCAAAGTGAGCATAGAATGTGTTGAGCTTGTCTGTTAAGGAGGCAGACAAAGGCACAACACTGCTTTTTCTTCCTTTGTAGTCTGTGATATATCACAGACCCCTCCACATGCGTTGGAGGTCAGAGCTGTGATAGTCTGATTCCACTCTGTCTTTGAAGTCTCTTTTGCCAGATCTGATAGCATTTTGCTGGTCATACCTGGACTTCTTGTAGGCAGTCAGATCACCAGAGTTGAAGGCTAGCTTACACCTCACCGTTGACTCAATGTTTCTGGTTTGGAAATTACTTTATATTGACTGATGGTACAACATCCTCTGTGCATTTGTTGATGTAGCATCTCACAGAGTGTATTCATGAATGTTGTCTTTTGCTTCCTGAAACATTTGCCAGTCTGTGGATTCAAAGCAGCCCTGAAATCTGGAGATGGCATCCTCCCTCCATTTGTGAACTTCTCTTAGTATTGTTGTAAACTAAAATTTAAAATAAAATACTTTTTTTTTTTTTTTTTTTTTTTTTTTTTTCTTGTTTGAGGCATTGTCTTGTAGGCGGGTAGCAGCAGTATGGTAATGTGATCACCTTTGCCGAATGCAGGGTGGGGGAAGGGGTTTGTAACTGTCCTTTAGTGTTGAACAGCAGTGATCCAAGGTCTGATCACCTCATGTGGGAAAGTTATGGCGCTTTTCCACTGCATGGTACGGCACGGTACGGCTCGGTACGGTTCACTTTTTGGGGGTTTTCCACTGGGTACAGTACCTGGTACCTGGTACTTTTTTCAGTACCACCTCAGTTGAGGTTCCAAGTGAACCGTACCGTTACCAAAACGTGACGTGTAAACTCTGCTGATCACGGATTGGCCGGAGAGAATCGTCACTACCTGCGTCACTGAACTTGCGACACAAACACTAAAGAACCGCTAGATTTAAATCCGCACAGCCAGCGAAGGATCGAACGCAACGGTTTTGAACAAGCGCACCTTTTTTTAACAACCAAAAAGTTTTGTCTGTTGCGGAAGAACAGATGTTCCTCTCGTTGATAGCAGAGGAGCGGATCCAGCGAGAGCTTGATGGGGCAACGCGGAATGAAAAAGTTTTTTTTTAGGAGTCGTGGTAGTAGAGGTGGCGCAACTATAACGACATGTGAATAATCCCGCCCACTCTAAAGCGTTACTGAACTGCAGTGGAAACGCAAACCGGGCCGTGCCGTACTGAGCTGTGCCGAGCCGAGTCGTACCACGCAGTGGAAAAGCGCCATTAGTGTGTTGGGTAGAATTTAGGAAGAACTTTCCTTATATTCACCCTATTAAAATCCCCAACAACGATGAAAGCAGCCTCAGGGTGGGCAAGTCTAATAATAGTACTGTACAGTTAGTCCAGTGCTTCTGTTTGTCCGCGGATGAGGCGGAATGTAAACAACTGTGAGAATGATTGGATAAATTCCCACGGGAGGTAGAAGGGGCACACTTTAATGGAGAGCAGTTCAAGATCTGGGGAGCAGTGTGTGGCTAACACTGTAACATCTGTGCCCCAACGAGTATTAACTATAAAGCACAAAACGCGATTGGGTCCACGGATTGTGGGTCCATTGCGTTGCGTCACTGGCGTTGCTTGCAACAGAAGTTGAAAACTTTTCAAGCGCCTACTCGGGTGTCAGCCAATCAGATCTCCTTAATGCAAATACCCTAGCGCAGATGCTAACCAGTCGCGTTCATGCAACACTGGAAAAGTAAGGCTGTTGTCACTATGACGGTCGTGTCAGCACCAAGCTTCAGACATGCCATCCATCAAGCATCGACGCTGGTTCTCCCACGGTCTACTTTGTCCTTGCACGTATTACAAATTGCGAACTTTATTCTTCACTCACAGTGAAGAACCTCCAAGCCGACGACATGCTTACATACAGATGTGATTGTGAGCGTGGCTGTGACGTCATTGCCTGCACCTCTGGCAACAAAACCGACTGGCTCAGGATCGGAAAGATGTGAGACTGACCAGCCGCGCTGCAGTCCAGGCCGAGCATGCGGAAAATCGGCTGATTCTGGCCCCTGGCTGGTCGATCGACGCACCTCTACTTTAAACACCTCAGATGTCTGTCTGTAAAAGTCATTTTAGCTTGTCTTACCTCTGAGATTTTTGAACTTCATATTTAAAGAATACTGAAAAAAATAAATGTATAACTGTTTCCACAAAAATATTAAGCAGTACAAATGTTTTCAACACTGATGTTTCTTGAGCAACAAATCAGCATATTGGAATGATTTCTGCAGGATCAAATAGAAAATGTTTAATAATTGTAATAATATTTAGCATTATTGTTTTTAATGCATTTTTGATCAAATAAATGTACCCCAAGCATCTGAACAGTAGAGTATGTAGATAAATATTACTGTATTTTTATATTGGTGCATATACCACTGGTGGTGGTTGAGGAGAGATCCCCCCACATGATTGTAAAGCGCTTTGGGTGTACAGCAATACACAATAAAGCGCTATATAAATGCATCATTCATTCATTCATTCATAAACATACAAAACAATGGTTACATGTTCTGTATTATTAATTAAAAAAAAATGAAAAATATGCCTTGAATATTGCAGATTTTAATTTTATTTCTTGCACTTTTAATACTAATTTGATACTTTGATTGAAGAGAGAGGAAAAGTAAAATAATTTTAAATTCATAATTCATTAATAATTTCATTTCACCCTTTAAGCTGTGTCAGAACAAACACAAACTCAAATACAGATTAAATATTGACAAGCATGAAAAAAACAAATTTTTTTTTGGCTGAAAAGTTTCAAGCATAAAACAAACCTTCTCGGGCAGTTGGGCCTCCACTTCCTTCTTGAGTCTCCTGAGCAGGAAGGGGCGGAGCACTTTGTGCAGACGACGGATGATCAGAATGGTCTCCTCTTCGTTCAGGTCCACCTTTAGAACACGACAGGAAGTTTATGAAGCCAGATTACACAAAAACAGAATTTCAATTTATTGTATCCTGTCTAAATGTACTAGTACACCTACTAAAAGTTTTTATACCTTCTCTCCGGTCATGGCGAATGGAGCGTTGAACCACTGCTCAAAGGTGCTGCAGCTCTTGAAGATGGTGGGCAGCAGGAAGTTGAGCAGCGCCCACAGTTCAGGCAGCTTGTTCTGCAGTGGCGTGCCAGTGAGCAGCACACGCCGAGGCGCCAGGTAGTGCGTGTTCAACACCTGAGTCAGTTTACAGTGGTGATTTTTCATACGGTGACCTTCATCCACTATCATGTACTTCCAACGGAGCTGAAAGAGAGAGAAGCATCAGAAACTGAACGAGAAGTTCGTAGTCAAAAAGCTTATTAAAAAAAATTAACATGTATGATAATGATTGTAACAGAACTTCGTGAGATCACAATGAACTAAGAGTGACAGCTTTTTAGTGACTTTTTTCCAGAGGACCCCTATTTTAACTAGGGATGGACGATATCTTATCGTTTGCGATATACCGGTAAAAATTCTCCCCACGATAAGAATTAGTCTTCCTGCGATAATAACGATAAAGTTTAGTTGTTGACATATTTCTGTGTGCAACAGTGCGGACCGACATCACGGAAAGCGGATGTGAAATTGAGGAGGAGTAGCCTATATCGCTAAATGAGGAACTCGAGCTGTAACTGGTTTGGTTAGGGCTGTACAGTGCACAAAAAAATCAGTCTGAATAACTGTACTACAGTAGCACG
>NW_015551154.1:15957-16740 GCF_001515605.1 Sinocyclocheilus anshuiensis | reverse complement strand
ATGTGGAGTTTCTGTGCAAGAGCGCCCTCCGGCTTCCAGTATGAATTAAACAGTCTTTACATTACGTACGTGTACTCATTAATGCTCACAACACCCTATTTTGGGTAAATAGGAAAGATAATACTTTTCTCTAAAGAAACAGGATTCCCTGAATTATCGTCATTGATATCGTTATCGTAATAAATACCAGAAATATCGTGATATATGTTTAAGCCCATATCGCCCATCCCTAATCAATACCATTGGCAACAAATACACTGTTTTTGGTTGACTAATGCAATTAAACTAGGGGTATCAATAGATTCAATAATTCACTGTCAGTAACTCACAATTTTTATTGATGCATGTGGATAATGCATGTAGCAGATGATGTGAATTTGCAGTAATTTTATTAATATACCGTAATACTAACAGCACAGCCAACACAAGATCTAATAGCACACAAGTAACTGTCATAATTTAAAATAATGTGACAGATTATGACAAATAAGAAATATTAGCTTATTTCATGTTAGGATTAAATTATGAATGACAACAATGGTATCATATTTTAATCCGTGTATCATTTGATCATTCGTTTTTTGATTTAATATTGAAAGTAGAAAAATGAGAAAACGGCTCCTTTTTCGTTTTTTTTTTATTTTTTCCCCCAAAAAACGAAAAACGAGAATTCAGCTTAAATTTTCGTTTTTCGTTAATGGGTGAAAAAATGAATAAACAGCTTGAATATTCGATTTCTACATGTGGGCGGGAATTAAACGCCCCTTTCTGCTGATTGGTCAG
>NW_015551154.1:12074-14478 GCF_001515605.1 Sinocyclocheilus anshuiensis | reverse complement strand
AAGGCAGTAGAGCTGACTATTTCTGTCAATGGTAAGTTTGTGATAACGTAAGAAAAGTAGTTTAAATGTTTTGCCACTTGCTTGAGCAACTTAATATATAAATCTAGAAGTAAATGCAAAAGTAAAAAGCATTGAATAATGTGTTGCTTATGTTTATTGTGTTTAAACTTGTCTGTGAAAGACTGTATTACTGTACTGTGTAAAAAAAGAATTGCAATGCTGAAAAAGCATTTTCAGTGATAATGTTTGGATTTGAAATCAAAATAATGGATAAATGTTGTGTTTGTGGTAAACAGCCACGGATCAGTAGCGGACTCCTGTGTGAAAGCTGCTTCTCCTCTCACAAGAGTCACCTAAGAGAGGAATTCCCCCAATTTTCAAAAATGAAATTCAGGCCCTGAATAAATGTCTAAAAATCCTGATTGGAGTATCACTATAAATAGTTATAAATGATAAAAGAAGGCTTTAAAAGATCGGTATCGGTTATCGGTATCGGCAGATACTGCTTTCTGTGATCGGTGATCGGCCACAAAAATCCTGATCGGAGCACCCCTAATAAATACCCATACTGCTAGTTTTCTATACAACCTTTTACAGAGACTGCTGCACCATTAGCAAATGAGCCACTTTGTTGCATGAAGGTCTGTTATTGTGATATCACGTATTACCTATTATGTTGCCCATAAGCATCATGTAAAAAACAAGGCTGTTTGGGTTACATGTTGGATGCGTGTGTGCAGTTGAATCTTTTCCTAAATAGGCTGATACTCATCAGACGATAATCAATATGGAGGATGTACCCTCGGCTGTTTTTGTGATCATTTTCAGACCTTTAAATAGAAGTGCAGTGGCTGTGAATTATCTCTGTATGTGATGGACGTGATGGACCGTAAAATCACCCTCTTTGTATTATAATGCAAGTGCTTGTAGGTGCTTTACTTTGTATGTGTGTGAATTATCTCTGTAATGGAATAATGTGATGGACCGTAAAATCACCCTCTTTGTATTATAATGCAAGTGCTTGTAGGTGCTTTACATACATGTGTTTGTATGTGTTAGCGTGCATTCATGTGGTCCACTTGGTTGAATCACTCCATTAAGCTACTCCTTCTGTGTTGAGAAACTGGGCCAACTAAATCAATTACCCTGTTCACTAACGAATAGAGGCAATTTGCATAATAAGCCTTGCTGAGGGCTGAGGTCATATTGATAGGAGACGTGTATGGTTTTGTGATTAGATTGTGCATTATTGTCCCCTCCACAGTCCACGGCAGGTCTTGATGATTTTCATTACAACTCAAATTGGGCTGGATATTTAGCATCTGGAAGAGATGAGAGGAGTTAATCAATTTAGCTATGAGGACACACACACATACACACACGCTGACTCGCTCTTGCAAATGCCGGCCCGCACAAACTCACCCGCCCCCCTCCTACAAACAAATTTCCCTTGTCAACTACCTCCAGAAAGCACAATTACATCCATCAGTACAGTCTTAGCACTTTCTCTCCCTTTAATCCAGCAGATACAAAGACTCACACACACTTTTCCAGCACATTTGATGGAATTGAACTCTTGCTGTGGGTAATTTCTCTCACTCTGCAAGGTCAAGTGGAGAAGTGCTCTCCCAGTCAAAGTCTATCTGTATCAAACATCCCTCCTTTATCTCCAAAGACACATGCACACACAAACAAACAGCTTCTTCTCATATAAATACGTGATGCTATTTTGCTTACTGTTTTGATGTCCATTGTGTCTTAACATGGCACCCACAAGAACTGCACAACATACAGGTAGAAAATACAGCAATATTAATGCCTGCTAATGAGATCAATCCTAAAAAAAAAGTCTGTCTCCTTGTTATATTGTCTGTGGTTATGCATCAAAGTTTTATACTTAGTTGCGATGAAACGTATTGTGAAGTTCATCAGAGAGAAATAAAAAATGAAGGCGGGATTTGTTTATATCCATCGGTTCTTGATTGAATGGAGACATATTGGGAGGTCAAAACAATTAAAAAAATATATTTATGGGTGAAATGTTCACAATAAAATAACAACATGCATTTTGAAAATAAATATATTGACTAAATGATACTGCTAGTTGACATCAGAAATACTAGTCGTTTAGCCTACAAATATTTTTTTGTACATTTATGTTTTGCTTTATATTTTCACAAAAGCTATGTTCCAATTGCTGTCATGTTAATGTTACATTTTAAAAATAATGCATTATTTTGAAAAGTGTATCTGGAGCTGGAGCAGAAAACAAAAATTCATTTTAAGTCGGCCATTATATATATATATATATATATATAAAATATACATTAGGGGTTGCACCGACTAGTCGACTTCAATGCTCTGCCATGACGCTTTAAGCTTGACGTCGACTAGTCGCTGGTCC
>NW_015551154.1:229-1555 GCF_001515605.1 Sinocyclocheilus anshuiensis | reverse complement strand
ACAATGTTTTCAATTTGTCCTTTACTTAACTTACAAGAAAAAAAACCCAACAGATTTATTGATTTATCTTTTTTTGTCCATAAAAAAATGTTGAGATTCTTGTCCTTAGCATGTTTTCGGCAAACGGAGCAGGCCATCATGTTATGCCTGTTTCACACATACTCCGTTTGCAGTGCGTATGTGGTGTGTATTTTTTTACGCACCTATGTTAACAGATTACAGCAGGGCTATTCAATTAGCTTCATTTGAGGGCCGGATTATCGAACTGAAAATTTGAAGGGGGCCAAGGGGGTGGGGGCCGTCCCGATCTCTTTCTGGGGGGACCTATAAAATTAGAAATTAAATGGCCCGTCCCGAGCTCTTTCTGGGGGGACTTATAAAATTAGAAATTTAATTGAAATCTAAAATCTATACAAGGTTAACATTAATGTTGTCTGTCAATCGATTAAAAATTAATTAACTGTCATGATTAATGATTAATCGCATATTTATATTGTCATAATTTCACATTGAACCTCCAACTTACATTTTTCTGTAATTAATCATGATTAATCGCATATTTATATTGTCATAATTTCACATTGAACCTCCAACTTTTAAATGTTTTTAATGGCATCTTTTTACTAAGTAGTCTATTATTAATGAAGTATCGATGCCAATACTGCTACTGGTGTCTATTAAATGGATTTTCCCTCAATTTTACCTATTAATTATAACCATTCAACATTACAGTATAATTGAAAGCCATTATTTTTTAACATTTAATAGGCTTTGAAATATTAAGTGATTTTAAAACAATCTTTACAAACTATAAATTGTATAGCTATCCATAAACTATACAGATTAATCTTTATTCAAGCTACAAAAGTTAATCAGCGACTAGAGCAGTCAAGTGATTTCTCTTTTTCTTTTGTTCTTTGATTTACATCAATCACAGACTTTAGCAGGTTTTACTTTAAGAGCAGCGCTGTCTCTTTAAAACCTGATGACGCGGATCTGACACATTTCCTATTTTCTCCAAACTCTTTACGGTCATTTAAGACTTTATAACTCATTTAAGACTACGTTTCCGAGGTAACTCGCCAGAACCGCGAATTTTGACAACTGTGTGTGTTTTCGTCCGTTGAAGTGCTACTGGTGCGCTGTCTGAATGTATGTGTACAGCCGAACGTAGCCTAATTCTCTGCTCCGTTTAAATGGCGTAACCCCAGGTATGTGTCGCCACATTCTCGGGTTATGAAGAATAAAGAAGTTAAAAGTTCATCTTCTGAAATGAAGCAGCAATATCTTCTCAGGTAAAAGTTATTAGAACCGTGTCTAGGGACA
>NW_015551154.1:0-109 GCF_001515605.1 Sinocyclocheilus anshuiensis | reverse complement strand
ATGACCGAACAGCTAATCACGATGATCTTGTCTTCGGAAAATATTATTTTATTTGCGTACGTCTGAAACAGCGAATCTCTTTAAAAACTGGCTGTTGTTCTCACTACAT
>NW_015551153.1:5608-12969 GCF_001515605.1 Sinocyclocheilus anshuiensis | reverse complement strand
GGGAAGAGTTTCACACACTCATCAAACCTTAAGAGACATTAATATCCACACTGGAGAGAAACCACACACATGTAATCAGTGCGGTAAACATCACAGTAAGTAGATCATCTTCAGATCCAGCACTTTCAGATCTGATGCTGTGTCCTCAAATCTTCATCAAACGTAATTTATTCCAAGTGCGCTCTAGCGGTCTACAGCATTGTGCATTATGACCAATCACACATGATTCTCTTGAGCTTATGAATGCAATATCCAATCAGAGGCGTTTTGATTCGTCACTGCGGAGAACTCTGGAGTTGTTCAGTGTGCTCTCACTGACTGAATTCACAAACTCACTCAGCAGCATAAACCACAAACTGCAGAAAAGAGATTGATTGTGCAGTGTAGACCGCTTCAGTAATTATAACGAGAGTTTTTGTGAAAATGCAGAACTCCGTTTTAGAAAGTCATGGAGCGCTGTGTTTCTTTGTTATTAATTGCCAGTTTGAATAACCGTTGTGTTTGTCATGCTGCAGAAATAACAATATTGTGAAGTCTTGATTGTCTAATCTGTAAAATGGAATTCATAAACAGTTCATGCTTTTCCCCTTGAAACAACACAGATACAATTCAATCATTAATATGCTATAAAATGGATGAACATGTTTTTAATGATAAAAAGAGCTTGTTTTTATTAAAAGCAAGTCTTAATAATATCTCATATCAAAGCAAGGTTTTTTGGGGGGGGTTTCAAGGACACGTGTGTTTCGTAAGGTTTCAAGATTGGCCAATGACAGAGTTGACATTCAGCATGAAGTCATCATATTTTTGTGGTTTAGGGGTACCATGTGATGTTTAAATGTGAATATTAAGAACCTGGTGAATGTAAATGGATAGAGGTAACAACTAATTGATTTATGTGTTCATATAACTGTTTTTAAAAGTTATATTTTAAAAGTTACCGTGATACCATAGCAGATGCACAGCAGACATAACTGTTCTGAGACGAGAGAAAATAGATCATTTGTATTCCAATTAAATATCAAAATACTTAAATGTGAATATTGAATAAAAGCTTTATTAACAATAACATACTCACTGTTTGTTGTATTTGTTTTAATACAGTGATGGTTTGTGTCACCACCGTCAGATGTGTCATCTCTGTCAGATGAATATTTTGATAATATCTAATATATGATAATAATAATAACAGTCCAAGGTAAAAAGCACATTTTGATAAAGACAAAAGTTGGGAGGTTGAATCAAAGCATAGCTCAGTAGCTTAGTACATGTAAGATTCATGAATAAATAAATTAAGACACAAATGCAGTTTCATTTGTCTGAGCACATGGTTTTATTTTTTCAATATTTCACACTGTTTAGTTCCACTTCTCAAGAATCAGTGATTTGGGGAACAGATACAGTCTCTATGGTATGGTATCTAGGTAAAAGAGACTGTGTAAAAACAGAAAAGTCCTGAATAAACAGGAAAAACGGAGATGTGATTAAAGTTTGTGTCTCTCAAGCATCAGGCGTCAGCACCTTTATTAATACTTGTTTGGTATTGATTTATTATGAGAAATATACTCACTTCAGATGGTAAATGCAGTGTATAAGAGGTTTTGGTGAGAGCGCGGCTGCAGCTCTGCATTATCTGAACGAACTAACGAGAATATTCAGTACGACACTGAACATCATGACATAATCTGTAATAAACCTTGTGAAACACAGCAACACACCAGTACTGGACACCGTGTCAAATAATGACAAATAGTGAAGGTTTTTTCATTCATTTTAGTAGCTAACATTTCACAATGGATATCTGGGGAATTTGGAGGCCGAGTCAACACCTCAAACTAGTTGTGCTCCTAAAACCATTCCTGAACCATTTTTGCTTTGTGGCAGGGTGCGTTATCCTTCTGAAAGAGGCCACAGTCACCAGGGAATACCGTTTCCATGAAAGTGTTCATGGTCTGCAACAATGCTTATGTGGTACGTGTCAAAGTAACATCCACATGGATGGCAGGACCCAAGGTTTCCCAAAGCATCACACTGCCTCCGCCGGCTTGCCTTCTTCCCAAAGTGCATCCGGGTGCCATGTGTTCTCCAGGTAAGCGACACACACGCACCCAGCCATCCACGTGATGTAAGAGAAAACATGATTCATCAGACCAGGCCACCTTCTTCCATTGCTCTGTGGTTCAGTTCTGGGGCCTCATTTATAAAGCGTGTGTATGCACAGATTTGATCTTAGAGTGTGTACGCTTAAATCCACGCCAGCGCTCATATTCATAAAAACAGTCTTTGACGTGGAAAAAGTGCTTTATGAGAATTAATTGATGGAAAATACCTAAAAGAAAATGCAAGAATTTCATCTAGAATCAGTTTTATGTTAAAACTACATCGATTGAGAAGTTGTTTTTTTTTAAACGTATCTGCATAGAGTTCCTGTTGGTCTGTAAATGTTTAAGGCCAAGCTAATGTAAAAAAAAGCTAATCGTTGGTTCATCTGGTGTAACCTGGAAAGAAGACCAATTAACAAAAAAAAAGAGTTAATATACAGAGGAATCGGTGAGTGAATGTATATTTTGATAAATGTGGTGAACTGTGTGTTTTGCATTAATGTGAGACTCAACAAAAAAATCTGTGTTTCATTGTGTGTAAAATGTGACGTATGTTGTTAATTGTTGTTCAGAAGTTGCTGAATGATGCTAATGTAAAGTAACTTCACTAAGGACGTTGTTCTGTTGTGTGCAGGCCAGTTTTGCATGTATATGTTTTAAAGTTGGATTTGCTTACTGCGGGTTGTGTTTTTGTCGTGGATGCATCGAGGCTCATGTCGAATGAAGGAAATAGATGGCGAGCCACCGTGAAGACTTGGATCTCCTTTCTCACCTTCCATTGGATTTGCATCGTTCCGGCATTTTCGTTTATCTGTGCGAGTTCTTCTCTTTGAACTTAAGGATTGAGGTATCTCTTTTTCTGTTGGAACTGACATTTTCTAAGAATTAAGGGAGAACATTCTAATTCTCTTTTGGACCGATATGTTTGAACTGAAAATAATTATTTGAACTGATAAGAGGTGATATGTGTTTTCTACATTATTTTCTTTAATTGTTGATGTGGTAATTCAAAGGTATTGCAAATTTATTTTGTGGATTATATTGGCTGGAAATGTAAATTTAATTTTGGTTTGAAAAGGTCATTTCACAAAATACGCTGAAATTAGGAAACAAAGAGATATAATCTAACCTAAACTATTAAAACTTGTTAATCAGGTGTAAATAAATCACACCTAAAGCCCCTAAAGTAAAAGGGAACTCAGAACAAAAGCAAATTCGTAAAAAGGGAAAGAAGGAGCTAAATCTTTGCCTTTGGTTTTTGCATATTTTGTTTAATTTGGGTAATTGTTTTATTTTGTGACCAAGTTAAATCACAACTGATTTTTCCTTTTCCTTTAAAGTGTATTATTGATGTATATTTATATTTTTTCCCTTATTGTTTAATTATTTCATTCCAATCATTATTTTCATATAAATAAGTGTGTCTGGGAAAATCTATGTGTGTGTGCCTTTTGCCTCCTACGACTCCTGTGTCTTCTGATTGGCCCATTGATCCGGTACATTGCAATTGCTGAGAGATCAAAATTAGTTCACATTTTGAAACTTTGAGCCGACCCTGTTAGTGAGTTTTACCTACACGATTTCAGCAAAGCAGGTGTTACACAAGCTAAACACAACGTGCAAAACGTCAACAGCGGAGAAAAGTCTGGATCTTCAATCAGGCAGGTGTGTGATGGGACACCCTCGGCAATGTCCTCATCGGCGTCTTGTAGTTGTGGCATTGCTATGTTCCATTCGTGACAACAGATGCTCTCCACTTCTGTTGGCATCTCACAACACTTACTACAAGAACACCACCACTTTTGAAGAGATCTCTGTCTCTCTGAGGCTTGAAGACGTGCTGCTGCAGCAGATGCTTCCTCCATCTCTCTGAGTTCTTGATCTGAGTATTCTGGTTCAAATAAATACGGTTGGGCAAAAAAAATCCACGTGGTCTGTTGATATATCAAACTCGTCTTCCATTGTGATGACCTGTATGTCTAAATATCTTTAGATCGTCATTGTTTGTCTGAAAGTTAATACTGTGTAATTTTTATTTAGAGATTGTACAGCACATTGGTCAACTTACATTGTTTGTTTCTGTTTATTTATAAAGCACAATTAAAACAGATTCGTTCAAAAACTGATTTATTCAAGGAACGAAACACCATGTTCCTATGCACTGTAAAAAAAAGAAGAAGAAAAAAAAGATGAATAGCACATTTGTGCTCGCGCACTTGTGCTGATATTCAGAAAAGTACATTGCTTGTGCAATGAATATAAAAACAAAAACTCATACATGGGTATTTTTTCTTTCATTGCTTGAAGTATAAGGGCATTCTAACTGCATTCTAATAGGCTTAATTGTGCAGTGAATGCTTTTGGACTTTGAACAAGACCTGTTTTTGTTTGTTTGTTTGTTGCAAAGTCGGTGACATACTTGATAATGTCAGCTCTCGTATCGCCTCTCAGTCCCTTACAGTCACACATACAGTAAAATAACATTATGTCAGGGGAATGTCTTTCAATTCTAATCAAGGAAAATCCATACCTTTTGTTGTCTTCTTTTTTTTTTTAAATTCAAAAGTTGCGATTGAATCATTTTGTGCAAAAAAGGATGAAAACTTGCTTCAGCTGTGCGCAGCTTCATACAGTACCAAGTTCTGATTGGCCAATTGCCATTATTTAGTTAGTGAATTATCAGTAGAGTATTTTAACATTTCATTTGCATGATAAGTTTTACATAATACACATTATTAATCTAAAGGGGATGGTAAGGGGGGATGGTGGTTTTACTGAGGGGATGCTTTTTGTCATTTTTCTCTATCAAGGGGATGCCATCCCCCCACAATTCGAGCCCTGGGTATCGTTAAGATTTTAACAGTATTACTATTCTCACGATACTGCACATCAGTCCAGTTCTTTAATGGTATTCTTTTTTTCATGAATAAAGGGCCCATTAAATACCATGTTCTGGTACCCATCCCTTCTTACAAGAGAAGCACAGAAGAATCAGTTGCAAAGCTACATGACAGTATATCTTGCATCTGCATTTTCTAAATACACCGTAAGTGGAAGAATAATTCGTCATTTTAAAAACAACAGTGAAGAAAAATAAGAAAGCACAATAATAAAATGTTTTGACAGTTATTTGGGGAGGAACTCCATCTTTGATTTTTATCAGAATCTCAGCTGAATCTTGAATACTTACTGCAAATGTTTTTTGTATGACTGAGTAGAGAAGATGAACGATTGAAACACTTCCCACATGCAGTGCAGTGATACGGTTTCTCTCCAGTGTGGATCCTCTCGTGTGTTTTCAGATGTGATGAATGACTGAATCTCTTGTCACAGTGTGAACACTTGTAAGGTTTCTCTCCAGTGTGGATCCTCTCGTGCCGTTTTAAACTGTGCGCTGTAGTAAAAGTCTTTTCACACTCAAAGCACATGTACTCTCTCACACAAGTATGCATTTTCTGATGTTTTTTCAAAGTTGAAAAACGTGTAAAACTCTTTCCACACAAAGAACATGAATGTGGCTTCTCCTTTATATGAACTCTCAGGTGCTGCTTCAGGTCATAAGCTCTCAAAAATGTTTTGCTGCACTGATCACATGTGTACAGTTTCTCTCCAGTGTGGATCCTCTCATGTCTTTTCAGATGTCCTGACCGACTGAATCTCTTTTCACAGTGTGAACACTTGTAAGGTTTCTCTCCAGTGTGGATGTTCATGTGTATCTTAAGGTTTGATGATTGTGTGAAACTCTTCCCGCACTGATTACAAGTAAACGGTTTCTCTCCAGTGTGAACTCTCATGTGAACATCAAGACTTTTTTTGCTTGTCAAACTCTTTCCACACTGAGTGCAGGTGAAAGATATTTTGGCTCCTCTTTTCTTTAAATCTTTATGTTTGGTTTGAGAGCAACTCAAAGGTTTTTCTCCAGTTTTGACATGATGTTTCTCCTCATCTTCACTCAATTCTTCGTTCTCCTCACTTTCTTCAATAAACTCTAAAATAAAAGCAAAAATAGTTTATTTGTCAGTAACTTGAAAAACAACCAAACAAACAAAAACAGAAATGTGAAAGTACATAAAAGTCAACCCTGGTGTAACAGACAATTTTTTATTCAAAATTGTCTTTCTTTTGATGCAATTTTATAAATTTTACCTCCCTGAAACTTTTCATGAATGAGGTACATTGATCTTCAAAATATAATTTTTTAAATATTATAGACACAAATCACATGTTTCTATAAGGAGAACTATTAAATATGTTTGATCACCTACACGATTATCTAACATACATTCTGTTGAAAAAAGTGTCCCTTATTATTTGCTGCTGCATCTATATTATTCAAGAAATTTAATCGTAGTACAGCACTGATTTTGTAGCATACGTTTGACTGAATTGTTTGATTTTGTCTTTATTTCCTATTACATAAGTCTCTTATACTTAATACTTATACTTTTATAATGGCTATTATTGTTCATTAAAACTGATAGGCTATTTAACAAAAAAATAGAGTTGTGCTTTATGTAATATTTCATATTATTATTTATACAGTGAAGATGCATAATTTGCAGAATTACCAGACTTCCAGACTATCCTCCCGTCCCCAAGAGTTCACACTCTCAAGTCGAACTTGCAAAGTCCAAACTACCAAGCATGCAAGTCTGAACTTTGCGTACTTGGTATTGAAAAATAGTTAACGTCCCTTTAAAGGCACAATATGTAAGATTTCTTTATTAAAATATCCAAAAACCACTAGAACAGTGTTATATATTTTGCTGACTTGTGTCTTACATTATCCCAAATATTCCGAAGAATGTTTAAATCCAGAGAAATAAGCAATTTTAACTAGTGACACGGGCCGTGTCCATAGTGTCATTGTGTCGACCGCCAATGACGTCATAACCCCTCGATTTCCGGTTTTATTTTGTAGAAAACATGGAAACACCAAAGAAGCTTTAATATGTTGTGCGTTTTAATAGACTGGTGACAACCGCACAGAGTAGCATTATAACAGAACTTTCAAATTTATCTAGTATGATAAAACAGCGCTGCTTTACCCCACATACGCACGACCGGAAGGAGCGGAAGCGGTCGACTGTGGCATAATAAAAGCTCCGCTGCTCTACCCCACATACGCACGACCGGAAGGAGCGGAAGCGGTCGACTGTGGCATAATAAAAGCTCCGCTGCTCTACCCCACATACGCACGACCGGAAGGAGCGGAAGCGCTCGACTGTGGCATAATAAAAGCTCCGCTGCTTTACCCCA
>NW_015551153.1:866-5421 GCF_001515605.1 Sinocyclocheilus anshuiensis | reverse complement strand
TGCATCGGCTGTGGGGATGAAGACGACAACTCCCATGATTCCACACTCAGTCACGGTTTCATCAAACTACGCCTTTGTCTCTTTGTTTGTTTTGAATACGCACCCTCTAGTGGCAAAAAATGACATATTGTGCCTTTAAAACAAGTCATTTCACTCGACGGCCATCTTTAAAATGCCTCCCGGGCATGCAAGTGCAGCTCCCATCTCTTTGAATGAGGAAACATCAAATTCTCCAAAACTGTTACCAAGCTTACAATTAAATTTCATATTTGAAATCACCAATGAATTCTTACAACAGCTGCCTCATAATTGTTGTTTTTTATGCTGAAATAGTGATAAAAGGGCTTATTTTTCAGGCTAGAGCAGCCAATACGCATGCGCAGTCATGAGCGCGAGTTTGCGAATGCTGCCTGTTTCTATAGGAACCGGAGCTTCTAACAGCAGCTGTGCAGTGACATGATGACTTTACTAATCAACAATTGGCTTTTTCATTTAGTAGTATTCATTCATAAGTATTAGGAGTGCACAGTCTAGTCTTTCCTCTAAAGCGCCTTCTGCTGGCAGAGATTGAGCCTGTCTACAGCAACATGATTTTGTTTTTGCTCACACTTTTTTTCTGTTTTCTGCCACAACTCCGAGCACTTTTCATATACTGACTGAAGCACTTTTGTTTCAATCTTAATCAGCCTTCAGCCTATGTTATAGTTTAAAGTTAAATATATTAATATTAATAAGGTGAGACTGAAAGTATTATGTTCATTTGACAGTGATTTCACGTTTCTTGTTTGTATGAAGGCTAATACAAATAAAAGGTGACCATTCATTTATTTGTGCCATTTGTTTTCTAAAATATTATATAATTGTTTATATTGTGTCGGCCAAAATTAAGAAATATTGTGATATAAATTTTGGCCAAATCGTCCAGTCCTATTTTAAATAGTCTTAAGGCCACAGCCGCGTCCGCACAGCTTTCAAAATATACTCAACCGCGGATGAGTGCGGACAGATGAGCTCGACACAGGCGCAGTACCACGTACTTGACTTGCGCTCCGTCTCAACTTTCAGCTTGCGCATGCGCTGTTGTACGCGGACTGTCCATGCGGTCTCAAAAAATTGCCTGCACGCAGACTGGGTGCGCGGCTGTCCGCGAGCCCTCCTGATGACGAAAATTATGTAAAGTGGACGGTGCGCGGATGGCCGAAGTATACTTTGGCCTTTAGACTTAGGCCGTTTCTCAAATGGAAAGCTGCATCCTCCGGAGGTCCCATTTGTAGGCTGCATACGTCATAATGTCTTATTTTAGACTAGATAAAAAAGTTTGTCAAGACAAACTTTATGTTGACTTGAGAAAGCCTAGCCTGAAAGTTTAAAGCAGTTGTAAAAACCTGAAGTTTGAAAATTTAGATAGATGTTGATAACATGTTACTAGCATGATTAGCCTGTTATTAGCATATTGCTGGCATGATTAACAATTTACTATCATGTTTCTAGCATGATTAGCATGTTAATAGAATGTTGCTAGCAAGATTAACAAGTGATTAGCATGTTAACATGGCTAGCAAGTAACTAGCATG
This sequence comes from Sinocyclocheilus anshuiensis, assembly GCF_001515605.1. Taxonomy (NCBI): domain Eukaryota; kingdom Metazoa; phylum Chordata; class Actinopteri; order Cypriniformes; family Cyprinidae; genus Sinocyclocheilus; species Sinocyclocheilus anshuiensis. The sequence goes on along the minus strand of NW_015551153.1, from coordinate 3,847 downwards.
TCGCTAGCATGATTACCAAGTTACTAGCATGTCGCTAGCATGTTTCTAGCATGATTAGCAAGTGACATGTCACTAGCATGATTAGCAAGTTTACTAGCATTTCGCTAACATGTTTCTAGCATGATTAGCATGTTGCTAGCATGATTAACAAGTTACTGGCATGTTTGTAGCATGATTAGCAATAGGTCTGGGTAAAAAAAATATAGAAATCTCAATTTAAATCGATTCTCATTTTTACAGAACGATATCGATTCTTAAATCCCAAGAATCGATTAGTCTAACCTGTTTTCAGTTAATGGACGGAACATTGAAGGGCACCTCCCCCATCCAATATATCGCAATAAGCATTGTGCTTTGGTACTTTTAATATGAAACAAAGTCTCAGATTTCAAATTCTGTCCATTGTATTGTAGTATTCAAACAATAAATGCCGTTTTGGCGCTGTTTAATGTGGAGTGACAGATCGCTGTAGCGCCACAGTTCAACAGACGCGGCACGTGAACTAATCATCTCCTCCACATTAATACGTTTCAGCACAAAATAAACATGACTAAACATCCGAAGGTAAATTAAAGAAAGAGTAAAACTTTACAATCCGTATCCTGTCTCATGTAATCGCTCAATCAGTGTTTCAGCCACGCAAAGACGTCAAATAACGGCTTGTAAACAATGTCACATAACGTCACATTTACCCGAGAAAAAAACATATTCGGTGACCAAGAACTCATTAGTCAGATAGAAAAACAGCAGGGGCCGCTGTGTTTACTGAAAACTCGCTTTACAGATGCAATAGCGGCGAACAACAAGTTGTAGCAAACAGTTTCAAGCATGGCGACGACGAGTGTGGATGTTGATATTGAGGAAGCCCCATCCTCGTTCAAATCAGGCGTAGCGGCATTTTGGCTTTCCGAAGACTAAAAATGACAGCGGTGAGGTGGTAGACAAAACAAAAACTGTGTGCAAACACTGCAAGAAGACGTTTACATACATTAACAGCACAACGAATATGATGCAGCACATAAACCGTCACCACAGTGAAAAGCTCCAGTCACAGCCGTCTGTACGCAAAAAGCTATTAATAGGCCAAACCACACTGACCGGAGGATTTGCAGCCCCACTCGCTCCGACGAGTGCGAGAGCTGTGGAGATCACACGGTGCATCGGTGTTTTCATGGGAAAAGACATGAGGCCGTTTTCTGTAGTAGAAAATGAAGGATTTCGGCTACTGCTGAACACACTGGAACCCAGATACCAAATCCCATCACGCCCCCACTTTAGCCAGACTGTCATGCCAACGCTTTACAGAGAAACAAAATCTAAGGTGGTTGAGGTACTCAGAAAGGCAGACAGCGTGTCAATTACAACCGACAGCTGGACCTCCAGGGCTACCCAGAGTTATCTTACGGTCCACAGCCCATGTGATAACCAGCGAGTGGGAGATGGCCAATTTTGTCCTTCAAACTCACCCTGTTTGAAACACACACCAGGGCTAATATTGCTGAAGTTTTAAAATCAGCTGTGAGTGAATGTGGGCTTCAAAAGGCTAACCGTGGAATTGCTGTTGTGACGGACAACGCGAGAAATATGGATGTTGCTGTCAGAGAGGCTGGGCTAGCCCCCCATGTCAGGTGTTTTGCCCACACTTTAAACTTGGCCAGCCAAGCGGGTTTGAGTGTGCCACGAGTGAGCCATTTGTTGGGCAGAATAAGGCGCATTGTTGCCTTCTTTCACAGAAGCGCCACGGCCACAGCCGCGCTCGTGGCCAAACAGATACTGCTGGAGCTTCCAGCGCACAAGTTAATCATCGATGTCACTACGCGCTGGAACAGCAGTCTGGATATGATAGAACGCTATCTCGAACAGCAAGCGGCTGTGACAGCGACTCTCCTGAGCAACGACGTACGGCGAAATGTACGTGACATTGATACTTTGGATGGCTCAGACATCCGTGATGCGGAGGACATAGTGAGGCTTCTTAAGCCACTAAAAACGGCTACCACTGTGCTGTGTGACGAAAAAAACCCAACGGTGTCTCTCATTGTGCCCTTAAAGCATATGATCGAGCAAAACATGGCATCCAACGAAGAAGACTCCCTAACCGTAAGTAACATCAAGAGAGCTATACTAAACAACCTTTCAAACATATACACTTTAGAGTACAGCCACCTGCTGGAGTGCACTGTCGTAGACCCCAAATTCCGGGCTCTGCCACATCTAGAGAAAAACCAGCGTGAAGATGTATTCCACAGACTGAAAGAGAAAGCTGTGTTGTTGCAGAACCAGGTATTGTTTATTTTCTACCCTCTGTTTCTCCAAATGTGTATATGGATTTTTAATTATTTGTTGTTGATTATTATTGTATATTTAAAAATGTTCAAGTTTATCTCTTGTAAGTGTATTGTAATGATACAAATTATAACAAATAATATACAAATTTTGCCTTTATAACCATGTGAAACTCCTGTCACTATTGTACTATAAAATCTGTCTTTTTATTTCTGCTATTACTCTGTGCAGGATGAGGGTGAAGAAGGTGCCAGTGGCCACCCCTCTGCATCAGAGGAGCCTCTTGGCCTCTTGACAGATAGCGCAGGAGCTGAGCAGAAACAACCTCCTCCCAAGAAAACTGCACTGGAAGATCTTCTTGGAGGGACTTTTGATGAACCAGCTGCAGCTGCACAGCCTATCAGTCAGATTGATGCAGAATTGAATCAGTACAGAGCTGAAACATCCATTTCCCTCAACAGCTGCCCACTCAAGTGGTGGAAAGAGAATTCTAGGCTGTACCCACTGCTCTCTGGTCTAGCAAAAGCATACCTCTCCACACCAGCCACCTCAGTCCCTAGTGAAAGGGTTTTTTCATCAGCAGGGGACATTGTAAATGTGCAGAGATCTCAGCTATTGCCAGAAAACCAGTGGGGGGGTGGGGGGGTTTGTTTTAAAATTGCAATGTAGTTTTGTTATTTGACATAAAAATATAT
>NW_015551153.1:0-856 GCF_001515605.1 Sinocyclocheilus anshuiensis | reverse complement strand
AAAAATTAAAAAAAAAAAAAAAAAAAACAAGATAGGAAAGGCACAGACGAAGTCTTGGTTTGTTTATATTAAAAATACTTTTATTTGTATTATTCTTTTTTTTTTGGGGGGGGTTGTTTTAAAATTGCAATTGAGTTTTGTTATTTGACATAAAAATATATATTTTTTATTTATTTTACAAAGAAATGTGCAGCATTTGAGAAATAATAAAAGGGCACTTATTCATTTATAATTTGTCTCAATTTATTTTGTAAAAAAAAAAATCGTGATTCAATCGAATCGTGAGAGCAGAATCGTGAATCGAATCGAATCATGAGTTGAGTGAATCGTTACATCCCTATTTATAGCCTATAAAAAAACGAATTGAAGTAGAAATATTATTATATAATTGTAACTTTATTATTTTAAAAACTTTACTAAGTGTAATTTTAGCACTTGTGTAGAAAATTTGGCAAGTACTGTACCTGATATATATATCCAAAATAATCGATATTGAATTGAATCGAATCGAAAGCTTGTGAATGAGAATCGAATTGTGAAATTTGTGTCAAAACCCAGCCCCAATTAGCAAGTAACTGGCATGTTGATAGCATGATTAGCAAGTTACTAGCATGTCGCTAGCATGTTTATAGCATGATTAGCAGGTAGCTAAGATAGAAAGATATCTCATTTCTCATAACACCCGATGTACTTGCTACATTGTTAGAAGAATGGCATCTACGCTAATATTAGTCTGTTTCTCTCTTATTCCGAGGTCACCGTAGCCACCAGATCCAGTCTGTATCCAGATCAGATGGTCCTGCAGTCACCTGGATCCAATACGTATTCAGACCAGATGGTGGATCAGCACCTAGAA
>NW_015551152.1:960-1220 GCF_001515605.1 Sinocyclocheilus anshuiensis | reverse complement strand
ACACACACACACACACACACACAAACATTAAATTAAAAAAACAATTAATATAAAACATTAATATGAACATTTATAAACATTAATAACTTATTTATAATAATTAATGTACAATACAAACGTTTATGTACAAAAATAATGTATTTACAAACTAAAAATAAAAGGTAAAATAAGCTAATTATAAAGGAAACGTCGGTATGACAGCTTCTTTACATGCATTTTGACTGCTCTCAGCACCCGTACCGTAAGTGCACAATTACACG
>NW_015551152.1:710-864 GCF_001515605.1 Sinocyclocheilus anshuiensis | reverse complement strand
AAAGCGCGGCTGGCTTGACCGCAGTCACGGTGACCATGATTTCACCAAGTACAACATGTTCCTGGATCAACATCCTTGAACAGCATTCCAATTCACCAATTTAGAATTGAGGGATGACGTTTCAGAAAATATCTGTTTTAGGCTTACAATCAGG
>NW_015551152.1:0-266 GCF_001515605.1 Sinocyclocheilus anshuiensis | reverse complement strand
GATATAAAGACAAACAAAGCTTTACGCTTGCGCAATACGGGAATATCAGCCAAGTGTGTTACTTATATTTGTCAACCTGGCAACCCTGTGTACGCGCTCTCTCTCCACTGTGGATAAACGCCCTTGCTTTCTGAAAACAGCGGTTAGCTTGCAGTTTAGAGATCTCCACTTCAATATTCTATTCTCAGAAAAGTGTAATTCATTAACTGTTAATTTACGACAGAGAGAGAGGCTGTGTATGTATGAATTCCCACCGTTTTGCCGCG
>NW_015551151.1:71726-90231 GCF_001515605.1 Sinocyclocheilus anshuiensis | reverse complement strand
TCTTTGCGTGAACATTTGGGCAGCGTTATGCAAATATTCCCAGATCGTGACGTAGGTATGTGGGGGCGTGATTATATAAAACAATATGGAAAACACAGGGTTGTTTTAGTGTTTGGTTTGTTGTGCTGTGCTTAGCCCACTACACCTCACCAAAGACCACACACAGCTGGAGTTACAACAATGCATATGACACCGTGTTCCAAGTGCAAACTCTTACAACCTTGAAGTACTAACCACTCTCTTTTTGTAGGCTGGATCCTTCAACATAGTGCACAAATCTTCCAGTTCCGTTGGTGTTGTTACAGGGCTTTTCGAGAATGTCTCGTCCTTCGGGTGGTTCAGAACACGTTAGTCCTTAGAAGGTGTCCGGTGTTTTGGAGTCTCTCATCGACTTGATTGAGACGAAGGAGTACAGCCCGCTCAAACTTTGCTCATAAGTACTCCTCAAACGGGTCCTATTATGCTCTTTTACAAAGTCTTGATTTAGTTTTGTGGGTGTACTAGAACAGGCTCTCATACTAATAAAACACATTATTTTTCACATATTTTACATTATTACAACGCCTCTCTACCCAGTCTGGCATGAGCGGCTCGAATAGTTCCTGTATTAAATGAAGGCCCGCCTTCTGAAATACGAAATGTTCTGTGATTGGTTTAGCTGGGCCAGTGTGTGTTGTGATTGGTTAGCTGGGCCAGTGTGTGCTGTGATTGGCAGCACTCGGCGCCTGGTCGGAAAATGTCACGCCCCTTACCATAGCCGCCTGTGAGCTTCAGTGTAAATATTCAAATTGAGCGAGATTTAAACCTGGATGATTGTAACCACTCTAAATTCGTCTGCCTTTGAAAAGCTAGCGTGTCTCCGGCACAGTGATAACACTCGTTGCCTTCTCTAGTGCAGCTCAACCAGGTCTCGTCCCATTCGTCGATATTTGTATATTCCCAATTGTAAGTCGCTTTGGATAAAAGCGTCTGCAAAATGACTAAATGTAACTGTAAATGTAAATTTGTGATATCACAAATCCTGGAAAATGGGTTGACTTAAGCACCTATGTTTCTAACCTTACAAATGTGACCCATACCTTCGTCCTCACAGAAACATCTTTGAGGACGAATGTATGGGTCACATTTGTAAGGTTAGAAACATAGGTGCTTATGTCAACCCATTTTCCGGGCATAATCTTTTATTATGAAAATCCAAAGCTATTATCTGCTGAGTAGCCTATGTGGTTAATTTTCTTATATTGAATGCAAAATTCTTCATTCATAAGCAAAAATGGCTTAAATCTCCTTTGTCTTTCCCCCTTTTTCTCGTTGAATTGGACTGTCGTTTCATCTCTTAGACTTACAAATAACAAAAAGAGTGCCAAATTTTTGATGTATTATGACAACTTCTCTAAAAGAATGTAAGTTTATTTTTGCACTTTTATGTAGGCTATCGATAGTAGGCTATTATAATTTGACATATGCAAATCCAGAATATTTGTTTTCTGTTCTTATTTTTGTGATTGCTTTTTGTTGGAATATATTCATGTCTCGCTTCCCCGTTTCTGTATGTTTCTACAAGTTTTTTAATTAATGTTAAAAAAATTTAATATGCGTTGTAGTCCAAACAAGTCGTTCGTTGTAGTTTTTGAAAAGTGATTTCTGTTAAATAAAATATCTCCTTTTGAAGTTTGACTTTGAGCTTTGTAACTTTGCGGATCTTTTTTTATGCTCAAACAGCAACATTACAGACTAACTAAAGTTAAAAAAGCATAATAGGACCCCTTCAAATTGGACCAAGGCCCGATGAAGCCATCGGGTGACAGTGGAAGGGAGACAGGCTCTGGCACGCACTAGCACACTTGCTTTTGTCCCGACAGTGGAAACACAGCAAATGTTAATTAATAAGTATTTAACGTTAAAACTGAATGTTTTGAAGCGTGTAAGATTCTGTAATTTATCAAATATAAAGCGGCAAAGCCTGTCTGCACACAAATAGGAGTTCCATTTAACATAGGCCTACCATTTAAAAAGTAAATACCACGTCACAACAAGTAGCTCTCCCGCAGAAATGACTGCAAGCTTCGAAACTATCCAGAATATTTATATAATAATTTATATAATTTATATAATATATATATATAATAAGATAGGCTATATGTTCTGTCATATTCTGTGCTAAGAAATTACATTTTGTTCATAAAATACATGATGATTTATTGCAGAGGTGTGTGCAGTATATATAAACCAATTTTAACCAAATTTGTTATTAGGACAATATAGGGAACAAATAGAATCAAAGTTATTGGTTCTTGTTCAGCAGCATATTTTATTTAGTTCCAAGTTAAATTTAAGGAGGTAAGAAACAATAAAGCTGCAGCCATGTCAATTACACAAAGATCAGAAATATGGTAGGCCTATATACGATAGCCTACTGGTCACACTCGTAATTTCTGTTCATATCACTTCTAAAATAATGGCATTCCAAGAACGTAGTTTGAAGAATGTTTTCGCTCAACATCATGGGAACATCAGTCAAGCATGAATAAGATCATAAAGACGTTACAAGAACGTTGTTCTGAAAACGTTTTCGCTCAACATCATGGGAACATCAGTCAAGTATAAATAACATCATAAAGACGTTACAAGAACGTTGTTATGAGAACGTTTTCGCTCAACATCATGGGAACATAAGTCAAGTATAAATAACATCATAAAGACGTTACAAGGACGTTGTTATGAGAACGTTTTCGCTCAACGTTACGACAATGTATTTTAACTATGAAAACATTATAAGACTGTTCCAGAAACATTATGTCAGGAACGTTTTTTTCTAACATTTACACTTGTTTTAGATTTGTTAAAAAAGGATGGTAACTTCTATTCCTATTCCGAATTTTCAGAAATCTTTGAAGTGGATGCCTCACCTAGAGTGTATGAATGGGTTATTAATTTTATTTTACCTAAACTGTTAGGGCAAATTGTTACAGATCTTCAAAATGTGAAATGCCAAAAATTTGTATTGGAGGTCTTGAGCTTTCTAATGTTAAATGTAACAATTTCTGGATTAGAAAAATCCTTAAGAAGTTTAGTTGTCATCCTAAAGCATTTTATAAGTGGGAAATAAATTACCCTTTTCTTTCTACTATTAAAGTATGGGCCGGTATTAACACGTTTCTGTTACCTAACAAGATGAAAGAACTTTACTATAAAATTCTTCATATGTACTATCCCTGTAATTCTCTAATCTCAACTCGAGAGATGAACTAATCAATTCTTAATCAGAATGTGCTGCGTGGAAAAAAATCTGTCTTTATTAAAAACTGGTTTGACAAAGGTGTAATTTTTGTTTTAGATTTGTTAAAAAAGGATGGTAACTTCTATTCCTATTCTGAATTTTCAGAAATCTTTGAAGTGGATACCTCACCTAGAGTGTATGAATGGGTTATTAATTCTATTTCACCTAAACTGTTACATTTGGTTAGGGCAAATTGTTACAGATCTTCAAAATGTGAAATGCCAAAAATTTGTATTGGAGGTCTGGAGCTTTCTAATGTTAAATTTAACAATTTCTGGATTAGAAAAATCCTTAAGAAGTTTAGTTGTCATCCTAAAGCATTTTATAAGTGGGAAATAAATTACCCTTTTCTTTCTACTATTAAAGTATGGGCCGGTATTAACACGTTTCTGTTACCTAACAAGATGAAAGAACTTTACTATAAAATTCTTCATATGTACTATCCCTGTAATTCTCTAATCTCAAAATTTAAGTTGGACATCTCTTCACAATGCACATTCTGTAATTCTAATTAGGAAACAATATCTCACTTATTTTTTGAATGTGAGTATGCAAAGTATTTTTGGAAAGAAATGTCTTGGCTTGTTTTCTCAGCTTACAACAAACTTTGTAGTTTTGAGGTAATGCACTATTTTTAATTTGGGAATCAGGATCAAAGGAGCTGGATGATGTCTTAAAACTGTTAACTCTTTGTGGCCTATTTCATCTTCACAAATGTAAAGTTACTGATTGTATGCCCAATTTTAGAATTTTTTGTATTGATTTGAAATTATTTTATGAATCTCTCTGCTCATCACTTAATAAGAAAGCTGCTAAAACTACTGTATTGAAGGAAAAAATATTTTGAAAAAACAACTTTGATGTAAGGGTTACCTCCTGTCTATTCTTTGAAGTTGACATTTTATGTGTAATTTTCCATTTAGGTTATTTTTTTATTTTAATTTATTTATTTAAAAATATTGTTTTTGTTCTGTTTATATTTAATTTTTATTATGCTTTATGTATTTATTGTTTTGTATTCTGGTTGTGTATGTATTTTATTGCTATGACTGTATTCCCTGTGAATGTTATATCTTCAATTAAAAAAAATAAAAGTTGTACTTTATTTTTAAACATATCCTCTGATGTACATTCATGTTATAACTTAAAGTGAAGAATGGTTCATTGTGCTCCGTGCTGCCCTTGCCTGAGGCAGATAACGCAATCTATCCCAGACTACATTAGATGGAAACTTTTATTTGTTTTTTCCTAATTTGTTCATAAAAAATGCCTTCAATTCAAGGATATAGAATTTAGTAGGGGCGCAACTGAATTGTTCCTAGCAATAATTTTGATCAATTAAAATATATTTATGTAACCACTGTCGTTGTCATCAAACCACGGACATTACATGAGATGTTAAAGTCCACATGATTTCAAAATTTATTATATTTATTTTGTTAGTGCACATTGCTAGTCAACAATTAATCTGTGCAAGTTAATCATCTGAAAAAAAGATGATTAACTTGTCTACGTAAAATGGACCCACAAAAGCATGTTATGTTTTATTTTGACTGCTTATTTTAAAAGGCTACTCAAAACGTTGTAGAGTATATAAATATTAGTTACATTAATTAAATGTTACTATGACAAGTAGTAATTGATTTATGAATATAACTCAAATTGAAAAGACAAGGGAAGTTGTGTGAAAGTATGTGTATGTGGAATGAAGCAATGCAAAATGAAGTGAGTGTCTGGTGTCTGAGATTATTATTAAAACAGGGCCTTGGCACTCAATGAAAATAGCCTCCATGTATGTTCAGTTCACACAATGATCAGGTACCAGTGACATAAGCTCCAAATCCTGTCTGAAACAAGACAATGACTTTACATGACGATGAATATATGTGGAAACATCACAAAAGCAAATCAAAGCCATATTATGACACTACTGATGATGACATAAGTATCATTTCCAAATTTAAAAATAATATTCTTGAAGTAGCTGCTGACCAAGAGGTGTCCTCCTTCTTGATGTCCAAGAAGACTGTGCCATCAGAATAATGCTTTAAGGTTTTTGCACTGTGTTATACATTCAATAACAAATGATAATGATTACAATATTAACATTTTATCTACAAGAAAAATTTTCTCAGGCATGGAGCTTATGTAGGTAACAGAAACAATGGCTATATTATAAACAAGAGTTTATAAATAACACAGGATACTCACTCCCGGCTATAGTTTATATTCACTTTATTAGGCCACAGATACATTTGTAGAGTACATTGTTGTATACACACTGCAGTACTAGTCACCAATGACAACTAGGTTGGCTAATCTATTCAAATAAATAAATACATTAATTAAACCCCCACAAATGAAATATATAAAAGCTAAACACATCAAAAAAAAAAAAACTATATTAGCCCAGGTTAGCATAAGTTATTCGATTATTGTTTGTTTTGCTGTAATCAATCAGGCAAAGCAGCTTAGACGAGTTATAATAACTATGCACATGCATATGCTGTAAACCTTCTTTCCCAACGAGAATTAGTTCATGTATGCAGTATATAGGAAGTAAAGCTTACGCTAACTGTAAATATTTCCTGCATTTGAAACGACTTCTTATTTGCAATGCATATAGACACTTTCTGTGGAATAGCATGCATGCATATGCTGTAAAGCTTTTTTTGCCAGCGAGAGTTAGTTCAAGCGTGCAGTATAGGAAGTAAATGCTCTTAATGTTTCATGCATTTGAAGCGATTTCTTATTTGCAATGAATATGGAGAGATTCTATGCAATACAATGCACGCATTTGACGATTCTTCTAGAGCATCTATGCACAGCAAGGGTAACTTAATTTATCTGTGCAAAGCAATGCATGCATGTGCCGTAAAGCTTCTTTCCCAGCGAAAGTTTTATTCATGCATGTAGTATAGGAAATAAAGCTTGCACTAACTAAATATGTTTCATACATTTCTTACTTAAAATACATATAGACGCTTTCTGTGCAATACCACGCATGCATGTGCCGTAAAGAGTTAGTTCTTGCAGTATAACGTATGTAGCTTGCACTTACTGAAAATGGTTCATGCATTTTTAAAGAAATCTTTTATGCATTGCACAAATACAGTTCTAGTGAGTCCGAGGTTTTATGCATAACAAGAATACGTAAGAGATTCTATGCACAGCAATTGTTTCCAGCTAGTGTTAAAAATCATGCATGCAGTATAAGTAATAAAGCTTTCACCTTACTGAAAGTCTTACGTGCATTTGAAACGAGTTCTTAAATGCAATGCAAAAGGACTGTTCGAATGTGTTTGATTTTAAATGTACAACAAGACTCTTTAAGAGCTTCAGTGCACAACAAGTGTAAGTTAGTGTATCTATGCACAGCAATTGTAATTTTATGTTCCTACGCAATAAAATATGCTGTAAAGCTTCTTTCCTAGGGAGAGTTAGTTAATGCATGCAGTATAGGAAGTGGAGCTTGCACTACCTGTAAATGTTTCCTGCATTTGAAATGACTTCTTATTTGCAATGCACACAGTGAGTTTCTATGCAACACCATGTATCCATATGCTGTAACACTTCGTTTTTCCAGCGAAAGTTAATTCATGCATTTATAAATAACAAAGGATACTCAATCCCGGCTATAGTTTATATTAATTTTATTAGGCCACAGATACATTTGTAGAGGTTTGTTTCAGGCATTGTTGTATACACACTGCAGTACTAGTCACCAATTACAAATGACTAATCTATTCAAATAAATAAATACATGAATTAAAGCCCCGCAAACACGTAAAAAAAACAAAACTACACTAGCCCAGGTTAGCATAATTTATTCGATTATTGTTTGTTTTGCAGTCAGGCTAAACAGCTTAGACGATTTATAATAACTATGCACATGCATATGCTGTAAACCTTCTTTCCCAGCGAGAGTTAGTTCATGTATGCAGTATGGGAAGTAAATGCTCTTAATGTTTCATGCATTTGAAGCAACTTCTTATTTGCACTGCACAAATACAGTTCTAAACAGATAGAGGATTTATGCATAACAAGATTATGTAAAAACTTCTATGCACAGCAATTGCATGTTAGTGTTCCTAAGCAATACCATGCATGCATATGCTGTAAATCTCCTTTCACAGGGAGAGTTAGTTAATGCATGCAATATAGGAAGTAAATACTCTTAATGTTTCATGCATTTGAAGCGACTTCTTATTTGCAATGAATATAGAGAGATTCTATGCAATACCATGCATGCATTTGCCGTAATGCTTCTTTCCCAACGAGAGTTAAATCATGCATCCATGCATGTAAAGGTTGCGCTTATTGAAAATGTTTCATGCATTTGTAAAGAGATCTTATATGCAATGCACATATCTAGTGAGTCAGAGGTTTTATGCATAACAAGAATATGTAAGCTTCTATGCACAGCAATTGCATTTTTGTGTTCCTAAGCAATACCATTTATGCATATGCTGTAAAACATTGTTTCCAGCTAGTGGTAAATCATGCATGCAGTATTAGTAAAGCCTTCACCTTTCTGAAAGTGTTACCTGCCTTTGAAAGGAGTTCTTAAATGCAATGCAAAAGGACTGTATGCTGTAAATCTCCTTTCACAGGGAGAGTTAGTTAATGCATGCAATATAGGAAGTAAATACTCTTAATGTTTCATGCATTTGAAGCGACTTCTTATTTGCAATGAATATAGAGAGATTCTATGCAATACCATGCATGCATTTGCCGTAATGCTTCTTTCCCAACGAGAGTTAAATCATGCATCCATGCATGTAAAGGTTGCGCTTATTGAAAATGTTTCATGCATTTGTAAAGAGATCTTATATGCAATGCACATATCTAGTGAGTCAGAGGTTTTATGCATAACAAGAATATGTAAGCTTCTATGCACAGCAATTGCATTTTTGTGTTCCTAAGCAATACCATTTATGCATATGCTGTAAAACATTGTTTCCAGCTAGTGGTAAATCATGCAGTATAAGTAGTAAAGCCTTCAACTTTCTGAAAGTGTTACCTGCCTTTGAAACGAGTTCACAATGCAATGAAAAAGGACTGTTTTATTTTTGATCTACCACAAGATTCTTTTAGAGCTTCAATGCACAACAAGTGTAAGTTAGTTTAGCTACGCACAGCAATTGTAATTTTATGTTCCTAAGCAATAAAATATGCTGTAAAGCTTCTTTCCTAGCGAGAGTTAGTTCATGCATGCAGTATAGGAAGTAAATCTTGCATTAACTGTAAATGTTTAATGCATTTGAAACGATTTTTTATTTGCAATGCATACAGTGAGTTTCTGTGCAACACCATGCATGCATATGCTGTAAAACTTCATTTCCAGCGAAAGTTAATTCATGCAGTATAACGAATGTAGCTTGCACTTACTGAAAATGTTTCATGCATTTGAAATGCACAAATACAGTTCTAAACAGTAAGGGGATTTAAGCATAACAAGAATATGTAAGAGCTTCTGTGCACATCAATTGCGTGTTAGTGTTTCTAAGCAAACCCTTGAATGCATATGCTGTAAAACTTAGTTTCCAGCGAAAGTTAAATCATGCATGCAGAATAAGTAGTAAAGCGTGCCTTTACTGGAATTGTTTCATGCCTTCGAAACGACTTCCTCTATGCAAAGCACATATATAGACATAGATTGTGTTAGATATTTAATGCATAAAAAGGTTATTTTTAAGCATTTATGCACAGCAAGTTTAAGTTAGTGTATCTGTGCAATACCATGCATGCATATGTTGTAAAGCTCCTTTCCCAGCAAGAGATAGTTAATGCATGCCATATAGGAAGTAAATCTTGCACTTACTCTTAAAGGGGTCCTTTTATGCTTTTTCACTTTTTCAACTTTAGTTAGTTTGTAATGTTGCTGTTTGAGCTTAAAAAAGATCTGCAAAGTTACAAAGCTCAAAGTCCACTTCAAAAGGAGATATTTTATTGAACAGAAATCTCTTTTCGTTTGGACTACAACGTATATTTTCCGGGATTTGTGATGTCACAAATACCTACGAATGGGATGAGACCTTGTTGAGCTGCACTAGAGAAGGTAACCAGTGTTATCATTATGTCGGAGACACGCTAGCTTTCCCAAGGCAGATGAATTTAGAGTGGTTACAATCATCCGGGTTTAAATTGCGCTCAAATTGATTTGATATTAACGCAATATTTACACTGAAGCTTGCAGGTGGTGTGGTGGCTTCTGCCGGTGCTGAATCATTCTCAGAGTCTTTGGGTTTTGATACCAGAAGAATTATTATCAGAGAGAGATAATCTACAGAAAATCTCTCGAGTCTGTGTCTGTACTTTCTCTTATATAGTGCTTTCCGTAGGCGTGCCCATGTTTCATACATATGGTTATTGTTTAACAACTTGTTTACCTCTTTTTGCTGTCTCCAGCCTGCCACCCAGAAGCAGACAATTTATGTTAATTTATGTTCCATGACTAGAGAGTGGCTATTGTTTATTAACTCGTTTACCTCTTTTGGCTGTGTCTCCAGCCTGCCACCCAGTAGCAGACAGGAGGCCCCAATTTATGTTCCATGACTAGAGAGGCCCCATCATATATTTTGTCTAATGTCCAAATAGGATGTGCAGCTGCACCATATACTGCAGTTTTGTAATGTCTGCACATTCCATTCTCATGCAGGCCTCTACACACAGGCAAATACATGAATGAATGACTTGATACATAAATGGCTAGATTCTCATTGATTATACTTGATTAGTTCATATTTTGACCAATAAAAATCTTCCACAGTGGTTAATGGTAAGGGGCATGACATTTCCCGACCAGTCGCCGAGTGGTGCCAATCACAACACATTTCGTATGTGTTGTGATTGGCAACACTCGATGGGAGCATGCGGACCTCCCAGAGAGCGTGCTAAATACAATATTTCAGGCTAGAGCACCCTCTATGAGGCGGCTCTATGCCCTTAAATGGTCTGTCTTCTCCGCTTGGTGTACGGCCCCATTTTCCTGCAACTTATAGTGTCCTTCCTGCAAGAGCTGTTAGATAAGGGTCTTTCCCCCTCCCCGCCTTCGCTCACGGTCTATTTAGCAGCCATAGCAGCCTTATCTGCTCCTATTGCTTGCCATTAAATTCAAGCTCTTCATCATCTTCTGAAGGAGAAAGTGCCAAAAGAGCTAACCTGTTAACCTGTGCTCTGAACGGAGTCGAGAGAGTCGAGAGCTCCTTAGGTACATAACCATGCCTCGGCTTCAGGACAACCTTAGAGTCGTTGGGCCCGAATTCAAGGCAGGTGGGGCTCACCTGCAGATCTCCCACACGCTCTACCGATGCAAATGCCAGCAGCAGAGCAGTTTTTAGGATCAGGGGACGAAGGTCAACGGACTGTAACGGCTCGAAGGTAGGGCTCTTCAACACCGTGGGCAGGTCCCATGTAGGGACAGTCATAGGGCGAGGCGGGTTGAGCCTCGTAGACCCCTTCAAAAAACAAACAACTAGGTTATTTCTGCCCACCGACTGGTATTGAAAGCTATAGGAGCATGTGAGGCTGCTATGGCTGCTACATAGACCTTGAGCGTGGAGGAGGAAATACCCTTATCCAACAGCTTTTGCAGGAAGGACAATATCAGAGATATGTTGCAAGAACTGGTGGTCTGTGCCACGGGCCGTACACCAGGCAGAGAAGACCATTTAAGGGCATAGAGCCTCATACAGGGTGGTCTAGGCTGAAATATTGTATGTAGCACGCTCTCTGGGAGGTCCGCAGGCTCCCATCGAGAAGCCAGAGGTGCAGAGCCCATCAGAGAGGAGGTCTCGTCTCAGGGGAATGGGCCACAGGGCTGCTGAGAGCTGCCGAGACAGCTCTGCGAACCAGTGTTGTTTCCTCCAGAGCGGGGCCACCAACAGAACCTTGTATTTCTGTTCCCTGATTCACCTGATTACCTGTGGGATCAGGGCGATTGGGGGAAAAGCTTAAAGGTTGGGCCAGTCATGGGCCAACGCATCCATGTCCTTCAAAAAGTAAATTGGGCAGTAAGACTTGCCTTCTGAGGCGAAGAGGTCGACCTCAGCCATGCCGAAGATCTCCCAGATTCTCTGAACCGTGTGTGGATGGAGAATCCACTCCTCTGAGGGGACGTTGTCTGTCATACCCCTTTTCTTCGGCGCTGTCGACCGTGGTGAGGGCGGAAGAAGAGTTGGCACGCAGGTGGGCTGAGTAAGGCCAAGATCTGGTGATCTAATGTTGGACCTCTGGGAAGAAGAGTGAAGCTCGTTGTCAAGGGGCTTGATGGGGCCCCGGCAAGAACCATTCATCCTCCGGCGGAGACCAATCCAAACCCAGTATTTGTGCAGTGCACTCGATTCAAATGCATGTGTCATTAGTTAGTATAAACTGTACTACTTACTTACAAATAAACTCTCTATATGCATTGCAAATAAGAAGTCGCTTCAAATGCATGAAACATTAAGAGCATTTTCTTCCTATACTGCATGCTTGAACTAACTCTCGCTGAGAAAGAAGCTTTACAGCATATGCATTTGCATAGTCATTATAAATCCTCTAAGCTGTAACATGCTAACATGGGCTAGTATAGTTTTTTTTTTTTTGACGTGTTTAGCTTTTATATATTTCATTTGTGGGGTTTTATTTAATGTATTTATTTATTTGAATAGATTAGTCATTTGTCATTGGTGACTAGTACTGCAGTGTGTATACAACAATGCCTGAAACAAACCTCTACAAATGTATCTGTGGCCTAATAAAATGAATATAAACTATAGCCGGGATTGAGTATCCTGTATTATTTATAAACTCTTGTTTATTATATAGCCATTGTTTGTTGTGCATAAATGCTCAAAGAGAATCTTGTAGTGCATACAATATCTAACACGAGAAAAGGTTATGTGCTTTGCATAAAAGAAGTCGTTTCGAATGCATGAAACAATTCCATTTAGGTAACGCTTTACTACTTATACAGCCTGCATGATTTACCCTTCGCTGGAAACGAAGTTTTACAGCATATATATGGTATTGCTTAGGAACCTAACATGCAAATGATGTGCACAGACGTTCTTTTATATTCTTGTTATGCTTAAATCCTTTAACTCTTTAGGACTGTATTTGTGCATTGCATATACGATCTCTTTACCAATGCATGAAATATTTTCAGTAAGTGCAAGCAACATTCGCTATAATGCATGAATTAACTTTCGCTGGAAACGAAGTTTTACAGCATATGCATGCATGGTGTTGCATGCTCACTGTATGCATTGCAAATAAAAAGTCGTTTCAAATGCATGAAACATTTACAATTAGTGCAAGAATTACTTCCTATATGGGTGAACTAACTCTCCCTAGGAAAGAAGCTTTACAGCATATTTTATTGCTTAGGAACATAAAATTAAAATTGCTGCGCTTACACGAACTTACACTTGTTGTGCATTGAAGCTCTTAAAGAGTATTGTTGTACATTTAAAATCAAACACATTCGAACAGTCCTTTTGCATTGCATTTAAGAACTCGTTTCAAAGGCAGGTAACACTTTCAGTATGGTGAAAGCTTTATTACTTATACTGCATGCATGATTTTGAACACTAGCTGGAAACAATGTTTGACAGCACATGCATACATGGTATTGCTTAGGAACACAAAAATGCAATTGATGTGCAAAGAAACTTACATATTCTTGTTATGCATAAAACTGTATTTGTGCATTGCATATAAGATCTCTTTATAAATGCATGAAATATTTTCAGTAAGTGCTACATTGGTTATACTGCGTGAACTAACTTTCGCTGGGAAAAAAGCTTTACGGCACATGCATGCATGGTATTACTTAGAAATTAACTATATGCATTTGCAAATAAGTCATTTCAAATGCATGAAACATTTACAGTTAGTGCAAGCTTTACTTCCTACACTGCATGCGTGAACTAACTCTCGTTGGGAAAGAAGCGTTACATCATATTTCATTGCTTAGGAACATTAAATTACAATTGCTGTGCATAGATACACTAACTTACACTTGTTGTGCATTGAAGCTCTAAAAGAATCTTGTGGTAGATCAAAAATAAAACAGTCCTTTTTCATTGCATTGTGAACTCGTTTCAAAGGCAGGTAACACTTTCTGAAGGTTGAAGGCTTTACTACTTATACTGCATGATTTACCACTAGCTGGAAACAATGTTTTACAGTATATGCATACATGGTCTTGCTTAGGAACACGAAAATGCAATTGATGTGCATAGAAGCTTACATATTCGTGCTATGCATAGAACCTCTGACCTCTTTACAATTGCATGAAACATTTTCAGTAAGTGCAAGCTACATTCCTTATACTGCATGATTAACTTTTTCTGGAAACGAAGTTTTACAGCATATGCATGCATGGTGTTGCACAGAAACTCACTGTATGCATTGCAAATAAAAAGTCGTTTCAAATGCATGAAACATTTACAGTGTATGCAAGCTTTACTTCCTATTCCGAACTACCTCTCGCTGGAAAAGAAGCTTTACAGAATATTGCTAAGGAACACTAAATTACAATTGCTGTGTGTAGATACACTAATTTAAACTTTTGTTGCAAAGAAGCTCTAAAAGAATCTTATTGTACAAAATCAAACACATTCGAACAGTCCTTTTGCATTGCATTTAAGAACTCGTTTCAAATGCACGTAAGACTTTCAGTAAGGTGAAAGCTTTTTTAATACTGCATGCATGATTTAACTCTAGCTGGAAATAATGTTTTACAGCATATGCATACATGTTATTACTTAGACAAGTTGCTAATTACAAAAATGCAATTGCTGTGCATAGAATCTCTTACATATTCTTGTTATGCATAAAACCTCTGAACTCACTAGAACTGTAATTGTGCATTGCATATAAGATTTATTTAAAAATGCATGAACCATTTTCAGTAAGTGCAAGCTACATTCGTTATACTGCAAGAACTAACTCTTTACGGCACATGCATGCGTGGTATTGCACAGAAAGCGTCTATATGCATTTTAAGTAAGAAATGTATGAAACATATTTAGTTAGTGCAAGCTTTATTTCCTATACTGCATGCATGAACTAACTCTCGCTGGAAAAGAAGTTTTACGGCACATGCATGCATTGCTTTGCACAGATAAATTAAGTTACCCTTGCTGTGCATAGATGCTCTAGAAGAATCTTGTTATACATACAATATCTAACACAAGAAGAAGTGGTTATGTGCTTTGCATAAAATAAGTCGTTTCGAATGCAAGAAACAATTCCATTTAGGGCTAGCTTTTCTCCTTATACTGAATACATGATTTAACTTTCGCTGGAAATGAAGTTTTAGGAACACAAACATGCAACTGATGTGCACAGAATCTCTTACATATTCTTGTTATGCTTAAATCCTCTAACTGTATTTGTGCATCGCGTAAAAGAACGCGTTACAAATGCCTGAAACATTTTCAATAAGCGCAACCTTTGCATGCATGGATGCATGATTTAACTCTCGCTGGGAAAGAAGCATTACGGCAAATGCATGCATGGTATTGCATAGAAGTAGTATATAGTAAATAAGAAGTCGCTTCAAATGCATGAAACATTAAGAGCATTTACTTCCTATACTGCATGCTTGAACTAACTCTCGCTGGCAAAAAAGCTTTACAGCATATGCATGTGCACAGTTATTATAAATCGTCTAAGCTGTTTTGATTGATTATAGCAAAGTAAACAATAATCGAATAACTTACGCTAACCTGGGCTAATATAGTTTTTTTTTTTTGGACGTGTTTAGCTTTTATATATTTCATTTGTGGGGGTTTAAATTAATGTATTTATTTATTTGAATAGATTAGCCTACCTATTTGTCATTGGTGACTAGTACTGCAGTGTATATACAACAATGCCTGAAACAAACCTCTACAAATGTATCTGTGGCCTAATAAAATGAATATAAACTATAGCCGGGAGTGAGTATCCTGTGTTATTTATAAACTCTTGTTTATTAAATAGCCATTGTTTCTGTTACCTACATAAGCTCCATGCCTGAGAAAATTTTTCTTGTAGTTAAAATGTTAATATTGTAATCATTATAATTTGTTATTGATTATATAATACCGTGCAAAAACCTTAAAGCATTATTCTGATGGCACAGTCTTCTTGGACATCAAGTAGGAGGACACCTCTTGGTCAGCAGCTGCTTCAAGAATATTATTTTTAAATTTGGAAATCATACATATGTCATCATCAGTAGTGTCATAATATGGCTTTGATTTGCTTTTGTGATGTTTCAGACTGGATTTGGAGCTTAAGTCACTGGTACCTGATTATTGTGTGAACTGAACATACATGGAGGCTATTTTCATTGAGTGCCAAGGCCCTGTTTTAATAATGATCTCAGACACCAGACACTCACTTAATTTTGCATTGCTTCATTCCACATACACATACTTTCACACAACTTCCCTTCTCTTTTCAATTTGAGTTATATTCATAAATCACTTACTACGTGTCATAGTAACATTTAATTAATGTAAATAATATTTATATACTCTACAACGTTTTGAGTAGCCTTTTAAAATAAGCAGTCAAAATAATACATAACATGCTTTTGTGGGTCCATTTTACTTAGACACGTAGACAAGTTAATCATCTTTTTTTTCAGATGATTAACTTGCCCAGATTAATTATTGACTAGCAATGTGCACTAACAAAATAAATATAATAAATTTTGATTTCATGTGGACTTTAACATCTCATGTAATGTCCGTGGTATGATGACAACGACAGTGGTTACATAAATATATTTTAATTAATCAAAATTATTGCTAGGAACAATTCAGTTGCGCCCCTACTAAATTCAAAATTATTGCTAGGAACAATTCAGTTCCGCCGCTACTAAATTCTATATAATTGAATTTAAGGCATTTTTATGAACAAATTTGGAAAAAAAAAATAAAAGTTTCCATCTAATGTAGTCTGAGATAGATTGCGTTATCTGCCTCAGGCAACGGCAGCACGGAGCACAATGAACACTTCTTCACTTTAAGGTATAACATGAATGTACATCAGAAGATATGTTTAAAAATAAAGTACAACTTTTATTTTTATTATTATTATTTTTTATTGAAGATATAACATTCACAGGGGATACAGTCATAGCAATAAAATACATACACAACCAGAATACAAAACAAAAAAATACATAAAGAATAATAAAAATGAAATATAAACAGAACAAAAACAATATTTTTAAATAAATAAATAATAAAAAAAAATAACCTAAATGGAAAATTACACATAAAATGTCAACTTCAAAGAATACACTAAGCAATGAGTAATAAAAATATTAAGAAATTCAGCTACCAATAAAAATAAAAAAGGTGAAATGGGACACCCTTGTCTGATACCCCTACTGATCACAAACCGAGGAGAAACACCATTTATCAAAGAGACATTGCTATTCATATTTTTGTAAATAATCTGTACTATTTTAACGAAAGAATGACCAAAACCAAACCTACGCAGAGATTCAAACATAAACTCGTGTTCGACCGTATCAAAGGCCTTATAAAATTCTAAAAATTAAATAATTGCTTTATCGTTTATTAATTCCTTATAGTCTAGAATATCTAACACTAACCTTATATTATTTGCTATGTGCCTGCCTTTCATTAAGTCAGACTGGGAAACAGAAACAATTTCTTCTAAGCATGGCTTCAGTCTGTTTGCATAAACGGAAGCTAACAATTTATAATCTGAATTAAGTAAAGTAATCGGGTGCCAATTATCTAAATACAGGGAATCTTTGTTAGGTTTTGGAATTAAAGTAATTAGCCCCTGCTTCATGGACTCAGTCAATTCACCTTTCCGTACACAGTCTCTGAACACTTCTAAAAGAAACCAGAGCTGTGTTTCTCAACCAGCAAAGCATAGTTTAGAACCTAATTTAAATATTTAAGTTTTAAAAAAGAACAGAATAAAAATGATTTAATTGAAGGCATTTTTTATGAACAAATTTTGAAAAAACAAATAAAAGTTCTAATGTAGTCTGGTATAGATTGCGTTATCTGCCTCAGGCAACGGCAGCACGGAGCACAAGTTAAATGAACAATTCTTCACTTTAATACAAGTTATAACATGAATGTACATCAGAGGATATGTTGAAAAATAAAGTACAGCTTACAATCACGCATCATTTCTGTGCCTATAAGCAGTTTTAACCAGGGAAATCATCAGTATAACAGGCTGTGAAGAATGTGTCAGTTACGTGACATTTACCTCAGGAAGATAAAACCGTGTAATCATATCGCCAAATTATAAATACATTAGGCCTATACATTTGTGTAGAATATAAACAAGTTTTTATAACAACCATTTAAATGACTATCGCCCGGTTTCACAGACAAGGCTTAAGCCTAATGTCAGCCTAAAATCTAAGTCTGAGCTATTTTAACTGAAAGAAACTTACTCTGACTGATCTTAAATAGATCACGTTATCTGCCTCAGGCAACGGCAGCACGGAGCACAAGTTTGATTAACAATTATTCACATACAAGTTATAACATAATACAATGTACATCAGATGATATGTTGAAAAATAAAGTACAACTTACAATCACGCATCATTTCTGTGCCTATAAGCGGTTTTAACCAGGGAAATCATCAGTATAACAGCCTGTGAAGAATGTGTCAGTTACGTGAAATTTACCTCAGGAAGATAAAATCGTCTAATCATTTCGCCAAAATTATAAATACATTAGGCCTATACATTTGTGTAGAATATAAACAAGTTTTTATAACAACCATTTAAATGACTATCGCCCGGTTTCACAGACAAGGCTTAAGCCTAATGTCAGCCTAAAATCTAAGTCTGAGCTATTTTAACTGAAAGAAACTTGCTCTGACTGATCTTAAAATATATCAGTGCCTTTATTTTGTCTCAAAATGCAGTAAAAACCATTCATGTTTTTTTCTAAGGCACGTTTATAAAAATGACTTAAATGTCCTAATTGAACTCTGGCCTAATCCTGGTTTAGTCTAAGCCCTGTCTGTGAAACCAGGCCTATAGCTCAAAAATTAAGCATGTCTCAATCACAAGCTTTTTTATAAAAAATAAAAGTTCACAATGTAGCCTAATAAGCCTAATTTTCTTTTAATAAAACTATGACTATGTTTTGTGCTCAAATTTATTATATTGAAAGAAAATTATGATATTGTAAACAATAATAATTGTTTTAAATTATGTGCTGGTATTAC
>NW_015551151.1:64635-70867 GCF_001515605.1 Sinocyclocheilus anshuiensis | reverse complement strand
CTCTGTCCGCTGTTAAACGTCTTCCTGAGTTCGTCTCCCTTGGTTCCTGAAAATAAAGTCTTGGTAAAAGTATTCTCCAGCGTCTCCTCGTGTATGTGCATCGTGACAGTTTGATGACCACAAAGTGTCCAAATGCTTTTTGTCTTAATTTTACAGTATAAACATTATCTCCCGGTTTCACAGACAAGGTTTAAGCCTAATCCCAGACTAAAATCTAAGTCTGAACTGTTTCAACTGAAAGAAACTTGCTCTGACTGATCTTAAAATATATCAGTGCCTTCATTTTGTCTCAAACACACACCAGTAATGTTTTTTCTAAGGTACGTTTATAAAAAATTACTTAAATGTCCTAATTGAACTATGGCATAATCCTGGCTCCCTGTCTGTCCTGTCTGTGAAACCAGGCCTATATCTCAAAAATTAAGCATGTCACAATCACAAGCTTTTATAAAAGTTCTAAAATTTTATTAATAAAAAATATGGGGTGAATTTTATTTTTTTTTTTAAATCAAAGTTCACAATGTAGCCTAATAAGCCTAATTTTCTTTTAATAAAACTATGACTATGTTTTGTGCTCAAATTTATTATATTGAAAGATAATTATGATATTGTAAACAATAATAATTGTTTTAAATTATGTGCTGGTATTACTTTATGAACTGCGATTACATTACAAGTTGCCACAGTGTGTTCATAATGTAATAAATTTCTCAAACAATAACCTACTACATTATGTGAAAAATTGTTATTACATTTAAAAATTATATCATTACATTATGAGCTCAAGATTTTCTTAAGTTTTGAGAAAATTATTACATTATGAACATTTTATTACAATCATAATGTAATACTTATTACATTATGTGCAATTTTTACATTATGTGCAGTTATTACATTATGAGTTGCTACACCCGTGGAATGTCTCGGTTGCGTACGTAACCCTCGTTCCCTGATGGAGGGAACAGAGACGTTATGTCGTGACGACATTAGGGGTTTACTTGGGAGCCCCAATCATCTCTGAGAGAAGAAAGAGAGAAGAAACGCATCCACTATCCAGTGGGCCAACCTCTGCTTGGAGACAAGTCTTCCCTTTCTGCTGACCTCCGTAGCAGACAAGGAGCTGCTCAAAGCTTCTGATGCTTTGAGTGCGGTCCACGAATATGCGCAATGCTCTTACGGGACACAGCAACACCAAGGCTGGATCTGCCTCCTCCGGGGGCAGCACTTGCAGGTTCACCAATTGGTCTCGGAAGGGAGTGGTGGGAAGCTTGGGCATGTTTTCAGGCCGGGGACAAGAAAACAAGGCACTCTTCGCTCACTGAAAATGCTTGGAGGTCCCCGACCCTCTTGATGGAGGTGAGTGCGATCAGGAGGGCTGTCTTAATAGACAGATATTTAAGCTCAACCGATTCCACTGGCTCAAAGAGATCCCTCTGAAGTCCAGCCAGGACAACAGAGAGATCCCAGGAGGGCACAAGGGGTGACCTAGGAGGATTTAACCTTCTGACACCCCTCAGGAACCTAACAATCAGGTCATGCTTCCCCAGGGACCAGCCGTCCACTGCATCGTGATGTGCTGCGATAGGAGGAACATACACTTTCAAGGTGGAGGGTGACAGCCTACGCCCCAACCTTTCTTGCAGAAAAGAAAGCATGACTCTAATCAGCCATCTTCAGGGGTCTTCTCGGCGAGAAGAACACCAGTTCGTGACCAGACTCCACTTCAAGGCATAAGCTCACCTTGTAGAGGGAGCTCTAGACTGAGTGATAGTGTTTACCACTGCCGGTGGCTGGCAGATGAATGAATGATGAATGAGGATGCAGATCACTTAGGTCTGCCGCATCCCATCCAGGAGCCACAAATGGAGGTTCCAAAGATCTAGACGCGGGTGCCATATGGTGCCGAGCCCCAGAGAAAGAAGGTCCTTCCTCAGGGGGATGCGCCAGGTAGGGCTTTCGCGAGAAGCATGAGTTCTGAAAAGCAGGTAGTACATTTGTGCGAGTGGCACCAAAGGGACAATCAACATACAATGTGGTGCAGCAGTGGGGAGTCGTGCAGGATGGCCTAGAAGGCAGCGCGTTCTGGCTCATCAGGACAGAACTCCTTGTGTCCCAGGAGGGACTGGCTAGAGACGTGTGGAGAGGCAATGCGCCCCCGAACCACAATCTCTTGGCCACTGGCGATAGGGGGCATCGTGGACGAGAGTGAGGAACAACCCACGAGCCAGATAACCAAGAGGAAAGGGAAAGTGATCTTTTGTTGAAAAAGTGATTACCGCTGGCCGTTGAGCAGAAACAAGTGATTTTCCACCCAGCCCTCCCCCCGGGGGAGGAGCAGTGCTGTCCCGCCACCACCTGAAAAAGAGCAGCTTCCGGGTTGCCCATGTCAGGGCCGCTTCGTCGTCTTCCTGGAGGACAGCGGACCGCTGGGACACGTGGGGCATCACCTTCCTACATGGAGCTCGACACGCCAGCCCTACGGTCTCTCAGCACCGGGCGGAGGACCGGGCGGAGGAGCAGTGGGGGAAGTGGGAGGATGCCCACGGCGACGAGCAGGCTAAGGCGCGGCCCGCGATGGAACGTGGCAGTAGGAGGATCACGTCGGGGCAGGATGTGCTGTATGGTCTCAGGACCGGGACGGGTAGTGGCAGAGGGGTCTGCTCCTTTCCCTTTAAGAAAAATCGCAGCGTTGCCATGGTCATATGCTCCCAGTAGAGTCATGAACCATCTATGAACGCAGCTTCAGCGTGCTGAATGCCCAGACACTAAAAACAACTAAATAAAACTACCGCAACCAAGAGGATACGGACAGAACGGCATCTTTAATAAGATGCAAACAGTCCGTGATTTGCTCTTTTAGAGAAACTTCTCTTTTCAGCTGAAGCGCCCAGGGAAAGGGACACCACTGCTCGCACCCTACCGCCAACCAGAACAGCACTCTGACACAAAGCAGATGAATGGCTTTGTGTCAGCTTTCATAGAACCATTAGGCTTCGAAGCAAAAATGTGAATAAGTGGATACACGCTGTCGCCTTATATACCCGTATGTACGGGGTGCGGCTCAGCATATAAATTCTACTAGCAAATTCTCATTGGCATTTTCTCTTAAACTCAGAGATGATTGGGGCTCCTAAGTAAACCCTAATGTTGTCACGACATAACTCCTAGTGACCGACAGATAGGCAACGAGGGTTACGTACATAACCGAGACGTTTCAGTTTCATATGGTAATAAGCATGGTACGTTTGCACAATAATTCCTTTAAAAATTCATGTATTTGAAAATACAAGAATGCACTCCAAAAACAATTTTGGAGTGAGTTTGCCTTTAATTGTACCAGAAACTATATAGTAAAATTACATGAAAATGAATACAGCAATATAAGCAGGGTGACTGTGAACAGGCTTCAATTGAAAGAATGAGCAAAGCTATACAGGAAAGATTTTTATGAGTGTTTGAAAATGGTGCAAGTACTAGAATGCACTTGGATGCTTGGAGTGAGTTTGTCTTTAATGTCCTCCAAAACTGTACAGTAAAAAGACTTGAAAATTAATACAGTAATAATCAGGGTCACTGTAAATAGGAATCAATTGATGGAACAAGCAAAGCTATAAAAGAAAGATTTTTATGAGTGTTTGAAAATGGGGCATGATGTAAAAGTGTTAGACTGCACTTGGATGCTTGGGGTGATTTTGCCATTAACTTTCTCCAAAACTGTACAGTAAAATGACTTGAAAATTAATACCGTAATAGCCAGGGTGACTGTGAAAAAAATTGAATTGAAAGAACGAGAAAACCTATAAAGGAAAGATTATTTTGAGTGTTTGAACATGGGTAATGCTGCAACTGCTAGAATGCACTATGTTTTTTGTAGTGATTTTACCATTAATTTTCTCCAAAACTGTACAGAAAAATGTTTTGAAAATTAATACAGTAATAGCCAGAGTGACTGTGAACGGGAATCAATTAAAAGATTGAGCAAACCTATGAAGTAAACACTTTTCTGAGTGTTTGAATATGGGAAATGGTGCAAATGCTAGAATGCACTTAGATGCTTGGTGTGAGTTTGCCATTAAAGTTCTCCAAAACTGTACATTAAAATGACTTGAAAATAAATACAGTAATAGCCAGGGTGACTGTGAACAGGCTTCAGTTGAAAGAACGAACAAACCTATAAAGGAAAGATTATTTTGAGTGTTTGAAAATGGGTAATGGTGCAATGCACTTTGTTTTTTGTAGTTATTTTACCATTAATCTTCTCAAGAACTGTACAGAAAAATGACTTGAAAATCAAATCAGTAATAGTAAGGGTCCCTGTGAACAGGAATCAACTGAAAGAATGAGCAAACCTATAAAGGAAAGATTTTTGTGAGTGTTTGAAAATGTGGCATGATGTGGTGTTGGAATGCACTTGGATGCTTGGGGTGAATTTGCCTTTAATTTCCTCCAAAACTGTACAGTAAAAAGACTTGAAAACGAATACAGTAATAGTCAGGGTCACTGTAAATAGGAATCAGTTGATGGAACAAGCAAACCTGTAAAATAAAGATTTTTATGAGTATTTGAAAACGGGGCATGATGTAAAAGTGTTAGAATGCACTTGGATGCTTGGAGTGATTTTGCCATTAATTTTGTTCAAAACTGTACAGTAAAAAGACCTGAAAATCTATCTATCTATCTATCTATCTATCTATCTATCTATATATGATATGTGCGTGCGTGTGTGTTTATGTGTATATATAGAGAGAGAGTGATTGAGAGTTTAAAAAAAATACATATATTAATATGAAATTATTAATATGAAAAATGTAATATAAATAAATAATAACGTTTACAAATTGTATATAATAATAACAATTATTTCTAACATTAATAAACATTCATAAATTATGTACATTAATAAATGCACAATACAAATGTTAATATACAAAAAATAATGTATTTACAAACATTAAAAGCAATGTTCAAGTCATAAAATCTAGTCATGTTAAAAAAAAACAAAAAAAACTTGAAATTGTATTATTTATGCCCTGCTGGAAAATAGCAATAAATTAATATTCTGATGTCGCTTTATTGTCTTTTTAGGGTTAAATTACATGTTATGCAGTAATATTTTTAAACGCCGTTATGACAGCGTCTTTGCATCCATTTTGACCGCTCCCAGCACCCATACCATAAGTGCGCGATTAGACGCGCAAACAAAACAAAAAAAAAAGTGTGGCTGGCTTGACCGTGTATTTTCAAACCGCGGCTGGCTTGACCGCAGTTGCATGGATTATTTAACTTTCGCTGGAAACGAAGTTTTACAGCATATGCTAATGCATGGTATTGCTTAGGAACACTAACATGCAATTGTTGTGCACAGAATACATATTCTTGTTATGCATAAATCCTCTGTTTAGAACTGTATTTGTGCATTGCATATAAGAACTCGTTACAAATGCATGAAACAGTTTCAAAAAGTGCAAGGTTTAGTTGTTATATTGCATGCAGGATTTAACTCTTGCTGGGAAAGAATCTTTAAGGCACTTGCATGCATTGTATTGCATAGAAACTCTCTATATGCATTGCAAATAAGAAGTCGCTTCAAATGCATGAAACATTAGGAGTAAGTGCAAGAT
This sequence comes from Sinocyclocheilus anshuiensis, assembly GCF_001515605.1. Lineage (NCBI taxonomy): Eukaryota > Metazoa > Chordata > Actinopteri > Cypriniformes > Cyprinidae > Sinocyclocheilus > Sinocyclocheilus anshuiensis. The sequence goes on along the minus strand of NW_015551151.1, from coordinate 65,246 downwards.
TTACTTCCTATACTGCATGCATTAACTATCTCTCTCCCTGGGAAAGGAGCTGTACAGCATATGCATGCATGGTATTGAACAGAAAGTGTCTATATGCATTGCAAATAATAAGTCGCTTCAAATGCATGAAATATTTACAGTTAGTGCAAGCTTTCCTTCCTATACTGCATGCATGAACTAACTCTCAATGGGAAAGAAGGTTTAAAGCATATGCATGTATGGTATTGCTAAGGAACACTAAAATGCAATTGCTGTGCATAGATACACTAACTTACACTTGCTGTGCTGCAAAGAATCTTATTATGCATATGCCGTACATATCAGGGCCGTGCAGAGACCTTTGGAGGGGCAGGTGCTCAAAGCATAAAAGGGGCACATGGAGCACGGCTTTTAATAGGGCTGTGCTCCTTGCTGAGACATGTATCGAAACTGATGCTTCTGTATTGATAGCAGCAAATGGCAGTTTTGAAAAAGAAACACAGAACAGAAAAGACCATTTTAAGTTTAAAAGTTAAAGAAATATTTCTTTGTACCTCTTAATCACTCTGAAAATAGAAACGGAATTATATTAGGCCTATTATTATTATTGAGTTTACAGGGTATGGTGGTTT
>NW_015551151.1:61490-64032 GCF_001515605.1 Sinocyclocheilus anshuiensis | reverse complement strand
TTTGCCATTAACTTTCTCCAAAACTGTACAGTAAAATTACTTGAAAATTAATACAGTAATAGTCAGGGTGACTGTGAACAGGCTTTAATTGAAAGAACGAGCAAACCTATAAAGGAAAGATTATTTTGAGTGTTTGAAAATGGGTAATGGTGCAACTGCTAGAATGCACTATGTTTTTTGTAGTGATTTTACCATTAATTTTCTCCAAAACTGTACAGAAAAATGTTTTGAAAATTAATACAGTAATAGCCAGAGTGACTGTGAACGGGAATCAATTAAAAGATTGAGCAAACCTATGAAGTAAACACTTTTCTGAGTGTTTGAATATGGGAAATGGTGCAAATGCTAGAATGCACTTAGATGCTTGGTGTGAGTTTGCCATTAAAGTTCTCCAAAACTGTACATTAAAATGACTTGAAAATAAATACAGTAATAGCCAGGGTGACTGTGAACAGGCTTCAGTTGAAAGAACGAACAAACCTATAAAGGAAAGATTATTTTGAGTGTTTGAAAATGGGTAATGGTGCAATGCACTTTGTTTTTTGTAGTTATTTTACCATTAATCTTCTCAAAAACTCTACAGTAAAATGACTTGAAAATCAAATCAGTAATAGTAAGGGTGTGAACAGGAATCAACTGAAAGAATGAGCAAACCTATAAGGAAAGAAAATGTGGCATGATGTGGTGTTGGAATGCACTTGGATGCTTGGGGTGAATTTGCCTTTAATTTCCTCCAAAACTGTACAGTAAAAAGACTTGAAAACGAATACAGTAATAGTCAGGGTCACTGTAAATAGGAATCAGTTGATGAAACAAGCAAACCTGTAAAATAAAGATTTTTATGAGTATTTGAAAACGGGGCATGATGTAAAAGTGTTTTGGATGCTTTGGATGCTTGGAGTGATTTTGCCATTAATTTTGTTCAAAACTGTACAGTAAAAAGACCTGCTATCTATCTTATCTATCTATCTATCTATCTATCTATCTATATATGATATGTGCGTGCGTGTGTGTTTATGTGTATATATAGAGAGAGAGTGATTGAGAGTTTAAAAAAAATACATATATTAATATGAAATTATTAAGTAATATAAATAAATAATAACGTTTACAAATTGTATATAATAATAACAATTATTTCTAACATTAATAAACATTCATAAATTATGTACAATGCACAATGCACAATACAAATGTTAATATACAAAAAATAATGTATTTACAAACATTAAAAGCAATGTATAAAATCTAAAATCTAGTCATGTTAAAAAAAAACAAAAAAAACTTGAAATTGTATTATTTATGCCCTGCTGGAAAATAGCAATAAATTAATATTCTGATGTCGCTTTATTGTCTTTTTAGGGTTAAATTACATGTTATGCAGTAATATTTTTAAACGCCGTTATGACAGCGTCTTTGCATCCATTTTGACCGCTCCCAGCACCCATACCATAAGTGCGCGATTAGACGCGCAAACAAAACAAAAAAAAAAGTGTGGCTGGCTTGACCGTGTATTTTCAAACCGCGGCTGGCTTGACCGCAGTTGCATGGATTATTTAACTTTCGCTGGAAACGAAGTTTTACAGCATATGCTAATGCTTGGTTTGAAAACGGGGCATGATGTATGAGTGAATGAGTTGATACACTCATGCAACATGAATGTTAGGAACACTAACATGCAATTGTTGTGCACAGAATACATATTCTTGTTATGCATAAATCCTCTGTTTAGAACTGTATTTGTGCATTGCATATAAGAACTCGTTACAAATGCATGAAACAGTTTCAAAAAGTGCAAGGTTTAGTTGTTATACTGCATGCAGGATTTAACTCTTGATGGGAGAGAATCTTTAAGGCACTTGCATGCATAGTATTGCATAGAAACTCTCTATATGAATTGCAAATAAGAAGTCGCTTCAAATGCATGAAGATTTACTTCCTATACTGCATGCATTAACTATCTCTCGATGGGAAAGGAGCTGTACAGCATATGCATGCATGGTATTGAACAGAAAGTGTCTATATGCATTGCAAATAATAAGTCGCTTCAAATGCATGAAATATTTACAGTTAGTGCAAGCTTTCCTTCCTATACTGCATGCATGAACTAACTCTCAATGGGAAAGAAGGTTTAAAGCATATGCATCATGGAGCGCGGCTTTTAATAGGGCTGTGCTCCTTGCTGAGACATGTATCGAAACTGATGCTTCTGTAGTGATAGCAGCAAATGGCAGTTTTGAAAAAGAAACACAGAACAGAAAAGACCATTTTAAGTTTAAAAGTTAAAGAAATATTTCTTTGTACCTCTTAATCACTCTGAAAATAGAAACGGAATTATATTAGGCCTATTATTATTATTGAGTTTACAGGGTATGGTGGTTTTGCTGTTGTAAACACTACTGCCCTTACGAAAAATAAGTTTATTCAAGTGTGCTATTAGTATACTTCTTTTAAACTAAAAATAGGAAAGTCTACTTTTAGTCTACTTTTTATGTACTTCTCAGAAATGGGCTTTATGTACTTCTCAGAAATATACTTAAAA
>NW_015551151.1:60897-61428 GCF_001515605.1 Sinocyclocheilus anshuiensis | reverse complement strand
ACTGTTAGCCCTTACGAAAAATAAGTTTATTCAAGTGTGCTATTAGTATACTTCTTTTAAACTAAAAATAGGAAAGTCTACTTTTAGACTTCTTATGTACTTCTCAGAAATGGGCTTTATATAATTCTCAGAATATACTTAAAATGACATTTAAGTATACTTGACTTATACTTAGAAAAAGTCTAAATATATTTTAGCTATAATTGTGCTCCTAGAATCCGTGTGAAATGAAAATGAAATTCTGAATCCAATTCATAGTCTTTTTTCAGCTTTTTGTTCAAAATGTTGTTTATTTCTTTATTTTCTATTTATGAAACTTATCCACATTCAAGTGTTTAAAAAAAGAATGCATGAAGCTAGAATAAAATGTTTTTGTTTACAACCAGATACCCTGTTCTTTCTTTTGATGTTTTGTATGTTCAGATATTCATATAACAAAATATATACAAATTAATTCCTAAATAGGGACATAGTAGTATACTTAAAGTATGATGTAAAGTTCACTTAAAGAAAACTTACGAGTATACTTGC
>NW_015551151.1:60318-60695 GCF_001515605.1 Sinocyclocheilus anshuiensis | reverse complement strand
AAACTATCAGTATACCTATAAGTTCACTTTTAGTATAGTTGCAGTACAAACTAAACATTTTGATATAAACTAGTTGTGTACTCAAAGTTTACTGCTTTTATACTTAAAGCATACTTAAAACTATACTTTTATATACTAAAAAGTGGGCCAATTTAGTCACAAGGAGTATTGAAATAGTACACTTACAAGTATACTACTAGTACACTGATATTTGTATACTTACTACATAAAGTATACTTAAAAATATACTTGAACTTTACTTAAGTATACTTACTAAAATAAACTTGAAGTATACTACTTTTTGGTAAGGGGAGGCCAAATAATTCAGTTTTAGTCTCATCTGCCTCAGAATCTTCTAGGTGCATTTTGGCAAAGCG
>NW_015551151.1:56120-58969 GCF_001515605.1 Sinocyclocheilus anshuiensis | reverse complement strand
TGGATGAGTGAATGAGTTGATACACTCATGCAACATGAATGTTAGGAACACTAACATGCAATTGTTGTGCACAGAATACATATTCTTGTTATGCATAAATCCTCTGTTTAGAACTGTATTTGTGCATTGCATATAAGAACTCGTTACAAATGCATTAAACAGTTTCAAAAAGTGCAAGGTTTAGTTGTTGCAGGATTTACAGGATTTAACTCTTGATGGGAGAGAATCTTTAAGGCACTTGCATGCATAGTATTGCATATATATGAATTATATGAATTGCAAATAAGAAGTCGCTTCAAATGCATGAAGATTTACTTCCTATACTGCATGCATTAACTATCTCTCGATGGGAAAGGAGCTGTACAGCATATGCATGCATGGTATTGCTAAGGAACACTAAAATGCAATTGCTGTGCATAGATACACTAACTTACACTTGCTGTGCTGCAAAGAATCTTATTATGCATATGCTGTACATATCAGGGCCGAGCAGAGACCTTTGGAGGGGCAGGTGCTCAAAGTATAAAAGGGGCACATGGAGCACGGCTTTTAATAGGGCTGTGCTGAAATAGTACACTTACAAGTATACTACTAGTACACTGATATTTGTATTCTTACTACATAAAGTATACTTAAAAATATACTTGAACTTTACTTAAGTATACTTACTAAAATAAACTTGAAGTATACTGCTTTTTGGTAAGGGTGTTGTTGTTGTAGAAAAAATATTTAAAATAGAATTATATTATAATCCTGTTCTGAATTTATTCTTTTTTTTTTAATTATAATGATGATAAAAACAGGATTGATAAGTAGCCTATAACTCGGAGGATGAGAAAATCAGTATAAGTTTTATCAGGGTTGTGATAATTATTTTTAAGGCATTCTACGTTTTTAAAATAAATACTGTAATAAAAAAAGTTCAAAGTAATAGTTTTTTAGTCAGATAATATAAAGACAAGACCCCTCGACGCCCTTTAAACTTTTCCCAATCAAACAGCAAGAACGAAAGAGAACAGGCACCTTTGTTTATATTGCTGTGTGTAGAACGTTAGCTGCATTTTTAATATTCAATTTTAAAGAAATGTAATTTCGTCCCCCGCACTTCGGGCAGGTGTGTTCACGTAGAAGTTTCTAGATTTAAATTCAAAGAGACAGTATAGATAGTCTGTGCATGACCTGACGTTTTATTCGTATCCAAAATGAGGAGAAGTGAATATCTGGATCGCTCTTACAAAAATGTCCTGTGGTATTCCATATGACAAAACATCAAATGTACCACATAAAACTAGTGTGGTAATTGTGTAGTACTGTGTTGTTTTTTGGGACATTTTACCACAGGATTTTGTTGTATGGTATGTAATATTCCTGTAATATTCTTGTGGTACTTCAGTCATATTTCTGCAGTAATACTAGGAATTTCCTGTAATAAACCTGTGGTCCTTAATTGTTATATTTTTGCAGTATTCTGTGGTATTCCTAAATTATTCCTTTAACGTTAGTGTAGCATTCTATGGTATTCCTGCAAGAAAAGTGTTGTTTGTCCATGATAAACCTGTGGTATTACTTACATCCATCTCATAATCTGAAAATATATGTACTAAACATGCAAGACAAGACTTCAGTGGTCAAAAGTTGATATACAGGGCCTTATTTATAAAGTGTGCAAATGCACAAATTTGATCTTAGAGTGTACACTAAAATTTATATTTATAAAAACGGCCTTAAACATGGAAGCAGATGTACACACTTTTGCTTTTTCGAGTGCAGCAGGGTTTTGGAAATCTAAGCTATTCTTGCAGATTGCTATTCTAAGGTAAAGGATTTTGACGTTGACTGGTGCTATTTTATATGTTAATGACATTAATTAGGGTTCATTTACAAGGCAGTGATCTGAAACCATTCAGCTGCACACATTTTCATAATCAAAGAGAGGCGTATGCACGTTTTCTGTGCATACATTCGTTCTATGAATCACACGTACGCACATTAGAGAAACAGTCGTAAGATCAAATGTAGGAAGGTTTCTATGGCGAGTGGATCATGCCGTGGATAACCTACCGAAGTCGACAGTCGTGTACTTTTTACACGTGAGAAGGGGTACGTTGCAACACAGACGCGTGACACCTATGGTGCGCACTTCGTGCCAAAATCAAACGTTCGAACGACCGACCGACCGATCGAACGTCAAACCGAACGTCTTGAGCTTTGAGCGTCTTACACTGCCGGTGACCCACGTGACGACAAGACGTGATGTCAGCGTCTTGAAATTAGCTGTTTTTTAAACATTTAAGGAGCCAAGCTGCTGTGTAAAGACTATAAATGGACATTACAAGCATTAGGCTACAATAAAGATATTTTGTACCTAAAAGAATATGCAACCATTTCCTGCATGCTGCTGTAGGCCTACTTACCTGCTGTACTGCTGAACTTACTGTCAGTGGCGCCTGCAGTATGTATGGCTGAAGGCATGTTCAAGGCTGTGTACCATGAGCGCTCAGACTGACCTGAGATTTGCCTTGCAAACATTTCAGCAGTTAGTAGCAATATGTGTCCCGTATTTCTGTCGACTGAACCAGCCATGCCATTAATTATGCATTTATTTTTTGCACGCCAAAGTCAATTTCTGCATATAAATATTACGCCAAATAGAAACAGAAAATCGAGCTATAAGCACCTTCATCATGAGATCGGGTTAGCCTACAACAATTAATTAAGCTATTTTACAAATGGGAATACAACAAATTCATGACAATGTTTTATATTCAAGCTACCTGTAAAATTTATAGTGAAAAGTTCTTTAAAAGCATCTGGAATGCAATAAAGTAATTTTTAAAGCGTTTTTTAAA